>NC_056741.1:472897443-472994943 GCF_019279795.1 Protopterus annectens
ATTCATCCTTACACTCTTCTTTTCATTAATCATCATGTATAAATAAAATCTTTAAAGAAAACAATCAAAGTTGCACTACTTTTGAAGTAAATGTCTAGCTAAGAGTTTTCAGTATAGAACTAATCTTTTATTTTACATTTTAACTACAGCTACAGTGGCTATTGAACTCTGGAAGACTATCTTACAGATGCAGAGTGTCCTAACTAGTTTATGCTAATAAATGTTTCCACTAAATAAAGGCAGTTTACATGAACAAAATAAACTACAGAAATGACAAATGTGCAAGATGGCAACACTAAGGTTCTATCCGTGGCCCCTTCTTCAACATTCTCACCAATGCTCTCCATACATCCACACAACAGGCTTCCCTAATACAGTACACATATGACTCCATGCTCATTTGCACATCTGACAATGTGGCACACCTCCAAAAAATTACTCAGGAAGCTTTAACAGATGAGCATCTGAAACATGGCTTTGTAACTTACAACTCATGCTCACCCACCCCCCAAACAAAGACAAACTACTACTTTTTCCCCAAATCCCTTTCCCATTCAAAAACAAAATTTTGCCTCTTGACAATACAACCACTGAAATCACTTCTCATAGCAAATTAATAGGGGTGATGGATGATAATCTTAAATTCGATCTGCATATACAAAACTGAATAAGAAAAACTCAACAGAGCCCTAAACTTTCTCACCAATACAACTAAAGGTACACTTGCCACTACTTATCTCCTCCTCACACTTCTTTATGGTGTTCACATCCTTACTAACCTTCAGGCATCACAAAAGTCAAAACTTGAACAATCTTATATCAAAGTTGCTAAATTTACAGCAAATACCCCTTTCAGAACCCACAACTGAAAACCCGCACTAAAAAGCTTAAATTGGTTAGAACTACCTCATCAAATAACATGTACACAACTTCTTACTACCTATAAAATAAGGCCTGGAGCTCCTTATCTTTATCCATCAGGTCAATACTCTCCTTCCCATCCTTCAAAATCATTCTGAAAGACTTCCTTGCAAAAATCTGTCTCTGTTCTAGCTGAACACCAGGAAAAACTATATCCCTAAATGTGAACAAATACCTAGTCATACCTTACATTTCATAATTCTCCCTTCTTCACGCACTTCCTTACTTCTGTCAATTTCTTTTCCCTGGCTGTCTCTCTAAAAGTACCATAAGCCTACTTTTCTCTCACTTTATATTGCAATTCCCATTTGAATTATACTAACTTACCTTTCATTTCTCTATAAACATTCTAAAACGTCTCAACTACTAAATCATTGTCATACAACCTACATCCATTATTAATTAATGTTTTCATATTATGTCTAATTCGGTACAACTATTTACTAAAACTGTATTTGTTTTGGGGTTTTTTTGTATTTTTTAAGGACTGTAAAATTGTTGTTCTTAAAATGTTTTGTAATACTCTGGAGCTTTTCTCCGTGGGCCTTTGCTGAAAATGGGCTCCTACTCAGTCGGACTTTCCCAGTAATCAAATGTCGATACATAAATAAATAAATAACATCAGTTACCAATATACACAGATTGCATCTTTGTAATGCCTGAGCTCAAAGACATTGAGTAAGATTATAATGAAATCCCTAGAAGGACAATATTTGTAATAGAAACCATTCATATTTCTAGTGCTACATTGTCTCTTTAAAAAAATTAATGGGTTACACAAATGGCATAATATCCTTAAACAGTCTAAGGCCTGTCACCCAAATGCTCCTAATTTTAAGTCACTCCCAGATTTGCCCTCATCTTTTTGCTGTGTTCCTTGTAAGCGTTCTTAATATCTGACATAGCAGTCATGGTTTCAGTAAGCTAATTTAGCCAGATGTCTTATTCTTTAGACATGCATATTAATAAAGATGCTGGAACTGTTAACACTTATTTCATACCTCTGTATACCACAAAACTATAAAGAAGTCACTCACCAGTAGTCGTTTTCTATAAGCAGTACTTACTGTGGTCTAAGGTAGTGCTACTGAACATGCCAAGTTCATGTAATGCCTAATATAAAGTTCTTCATTGGCTTAGTCATAGGTTCATACTAGGCTATCTGCCCTGGGGCAATTATAAGCCTAGCCCGATTCTGTATGGCTTACGCCACCCCTTGATTTGAGTATACTGTGCCCTTTTTAAGGTTTAGTTTACTGTGCCTCTGTCTAATAGTGACACGGGAGTAATCCCTAGGACAAACCTACGATCCCCCATCCCCCTATTGAGATTCTTCTTGAAGAGATTCAATGAGGTGCTCTGCCTCACATGAACTGGAATTCTATTCCAGAGCGAAGGGAGCCTCTGGGTTATGAACCTGTTCCTCCAGCAAGTTCTATTTATTTCTGCGCTGAGGTTCAAGTCCCTCGAGCATGTGGCTCTAAGGGATTTAGATTTACTGAGGTGAAGCATGTCCATTAATTCTGGATTTGACATAGCTTTGTATGTCAGGCATAGATCGCCTCGAAGTAGGCGGTATGCAACTGAGTAGAGCTGGAGTTTTTTTAACCGAGCAGCATATGGCATCTGTTTGAGACCCTTGATCCTCTTGGTGAGATATATTTGGGGTCTTTCTAATTGCTGCAGGTGTCAGGTAAGGTAAATCCCAAAAGGGGCATTGTATTCTATGATGGGCCTGATGAGGGATGAATAAAGGGGCACGATTACCTCTCTTGATCTAGATGTGAAACCCTTCGTGATGAGGTGGGCTATGTAGAAGGTCTTTCTAACCACTTTGGCAATGTGGTTTTCAAAGGAGAGATTGCTATCAACTTGGGTCCTCAGGTCCCTAATAACTTTCTCTGTATTTAATGGGTTTCTGCCTATGCGGTAATTTGTGGGCACATTGTTTTTGCCAAAGGGTATGACTATACATTTTTTTGGCATTTAGCTTTAAACCATGGCGCTGGCACCAGTTATCTGTCTCTGTGAGACCTTTTTGAAGGATGTCTGTGTCAACGGGAGAGTCGATTATGGCGCCCAGTTTGCAGTCCTCTGCAAACTTGGTGAGCCATAGTCCTCTCACGTTTGCCTGTACCTCGGAAAAGTATATACCGAACAAGAGTGGTCCCAGGACAGAACCCTGTGGGATGCCACTTGTGACCAGTTTCGAGTCTGACATGGCTCCAGCAACTCTCACTCTGTGGGTTCTGTCTTTGAGCCAGTTTGTGACCCATCTTGTGACATAGGGGGTTTATATTTAAGCTGGATAGCTTATCTATGATGCCCGAGTGGGGTACTGTGTCAAATGCCTTTGCAAGATCCAGATAGGCTGTGTGGACTACCTTCCCTTCATCTATGGCTTTGGTGACTGTTTTGAAGAAGTCAACCAGGTTCAAAAGGCAGGATCTGCCCTTGACAAAGCCGAAATGGGTAGGATCTAGTGTCTGTAGGTCCCCAATGTCTTTGTTTATGAGCTCCATGATGATCCTCTCCATAGCCTCGCAGACTAAGCTAGTCAGGCTTATGGGGCGATAGTTTCCAGGGTCCGTAGAGGCTCCACCTTTGTGGAGTGGGACCACTGTTGCTGTACACCATTCTGTGGGCACATACCCTGTAGTGAGGCTAAGATTATATAGCTGTTTTATTTGAGGGATTAGTTCCTCTTGGAGTTCATGTAGGACGCAACCTGGGATGCCATCTGGTCCCATGGAAGCAGTGTTTTTTGCTTTGGAGAGGGCAGCCTTCACCTGAGCATCAGAGATGTTTGGGAGGCAGCCCTCTGCCGGGATAGATACTTGCTCTTTTGGGAGAAGTTTGCACTGAACCTGTCTGCCAGGATATTGGCGAGGTCTGTGGGTTCAGTGTATTTTTTGTCATTTAGAATCAACTCAGAACAAGTCTGGGAGTTGCATCCCAGGTTCCTAACATAACTGAAAAAAGCCTTATGATTGTCTTTGGTGTCCTGTGCAATTTTTCTCTCGAAGCTGGCCTTGGAGGATTTTATGAGGGATCGTAATTTTTTGCTAGTACTGATCAGAGATGCCTTCCCTATTATGGATTTTGCTATATCATGTAGTAGCTTCCTCCTTCTGTTGTACAGTTTATTTATGGCAGGGGTCCACCAGACTGGACACCTGCCTTTGGATGATTGGATCTTGGTTTTGTTTGGGATAGCATGATCCATGCATTCCTGGAGATGTCCGTAGAATGCGTTTATATAGGATTCTGCAGTTTGGGCCGTAGTTTCCACTGGCCCTGGGACCTTGAAGGATTCCACTTCGGGTTTGAGAAGTGAGAAGTTCGCTTTTGAGAAGTTTTTCACTGTGGTTTTCTGGGCTGGGGGTGGGGTCGGGATGTGGACATCCAGTGAAATTAATTTATGGTCTGATCTTACCAATGAGGGATATACTTCTGGTGTGGAGCATAGAGTCCCCATGTTGGTAATGATCAGGTCTAGTATGTTGTCCCCTCTTGTGGGAGTGGTGACTAGTTGTTCCATAGCATTTGAGTTTATAATTTCCAGGAACCTTTGGGCTAAGGTGCTGGGGCTTGAGTAGTGCTCCCAGTCAATGTTTGGGTAGTTGAAGTCGCCCAATATAATGGTGTTCGGAGAGATCTTCATGCTCTCCAATGTTTTCAGGAAAGCCGAGTGGGATTCCTGACTTTGAGAGGGTGGTCTGTAGGATGCTATAAACTGAAAAGCAGTCTTGCCCACTGTTAGTTGCACATGGATGGTCTCCGATACTGTGCAATGCCACTAACCTGGAGGTGTGGATATCCTTGATAAATATGGAAACTCACCCTCCTTTTGTGGTTCGGTCCGGGTTTTGGGGCCGAAAAGCATGATATGAGGTATAGCCTGGTAGTGCTGGGGTGCTCTCTGGAGCCTTGAACCAGGTTTCTGTCACTGCACAGATATCGATGTTCTCCATGCTGAGGAGAGCTTCGAGTGCGTGCATCTTGAGGTTAAGACTTCTGGCGTTAAGCATTACCCTTAGTTTCTTGTTCCTTGTGCTGTCTATGGGGGTGGGTTTGACTTTTGAGCCTTGCCTAAAAAAGCCACTATGGCGGTGGCAAGAGCCTTTGCTAATATCCAAAAGCCCAGTGGTGACAGTTGCAAGCCGTCCCTAGCGAAGCAACGTGGCTTGTCGAGCATGTCATCCCAGGCTGACAGACACTGGATCCCCTTTGAATGACACCAAAACTTTAGCCAATTGTTAAAATCGATCATTTTGTCTTTGTACTGTGGCATCATTCTAGGTGAGGGTAAGATGCTGCTCAAGGTCAGGGTCATACCAGCCTGGGCTACATGATCAGAGAGCTCCTCTATGTCTCTTTTCATGTAGTCCAGGGAGGTACGTCTCAGGTCATTCACACCAGCATGTACAATAACTGAGTCATATTTGTATTTGCTTTGGAGTGACCTGAGTGCTTGCGTTATGTGGCGGATCCTAGCACCCGACAGGCAGCTCACAGTGACCTTCTCTTTGTTCAGCCTGGTGAGCGGGACGTCAGTGTGTCTGACAATAGAGTCACCTATTACAAGAGTATCAGGTGTGTTATTCAGCCTTAAGGGCTGTGGCTGCTTGGCACACTGACTTTGTGGGCTATGTGTTGTGCATGTTTTGTTTTGAGGTAGCGTTTGCTTGGATGTCTGCTTTGGAGGTCTCTGTTGCTTAGGTAGATTTTTATTTAGAGCCTCCGAGTATGTTTTTGTGTATTTATGTGTTTGGTTCGCTGATGTGGTGGGACTATGTGATACTGGAATTGTGTTGTGTGAGGTTACCTTCTCCTCCTGACTGGTTACACCAGTTTTGAGATGACAGAGCTCAGCCTCCAGTTTGGCTAAATGGTTGCATCTCTCACATATATTTGAACCTGTTTGAAGGAGGAGAGGGTTGTCCGTGTACATGAGACAGTTGTAACATTGCCTCAAAATTCCCAGATTCACCAGCTGGACTAGAGAGGAAACCATTGACTGACCTTTGGACATGCTAGAGTAATATAGGGAAACTGAATTTAAGACGGACCAATAGAGGACAGGGTAATCGTAGAGAGTATAAGAGTAAGTAGTGCTTATGGTTTAATAGTGCTAACTTGTAGGATTACTTAATTGGACCAGTGAAGGGCCTTAGAATGAGAATATTGTGTTTAAATTGAGAGATAGAGCAGTTCTAAGGGAAAAAGTGAGAAGCAGACTTTGTGGAGCCAGGAATAGTTTAAACCCAATTAGGCGGCGCTGCCCGCTGTTGCGCTATGCATTGTTACTTGGCTCCAACCATTAGTATCAGAATTAAGAGTTCTAAATACTGTATGCAGAAATATTACAAACAATTGTGTTTTATATTATCTTTCTTTTTGGTTGGGGTACCTGCCTTTTTCCTTCACGAAAGCGTACTCTGTCTGACTTTCTCAAGAATTTTCAGGCTGACAACATACCCTGAATTATTAAAGGAGTATGTTCCAGCCTGGCACAAATGCTTAAAGATCAGCCTGGGATAACACTTTTTATAAAAGCAAACCTGAATTAATAAAAGAGTATGTTCAAGCCTGGCACAAATGCTTAAAGATCAGCCCCGAATAACATTTGTTATAAATGCAAACATTCCAAACAAAGGCTATATTAAGTAAATAGGAAGATAGGTTTGTGGTTTGTCAGGTAAAACTGAGAAGACTGTATGGGACGGGGGTGTCACTTATAGTAACCAAATGACCATGGGCATTCTGAAGCTCAAAGCCAAATGCCAAGTGCACATCTCAGAATGTGCAAAAGGGCTGTCTAATGTACATCCCAGAAATTCTTACTGTACTTATAAACAACATATATTAAGAAATATTTAGTGGAAAAATGTGTCACTTGGAACTTTAATCAAAAAAATTTGTGATGCTTGACTTTGTCTTAAAGGGGGAAGATTAATTTATTTACTAGGTAGGTGGGCAAGTCCATCGACTATTTTTCAGCCATGACCAGAGATATAATATAGTTTATAACACACAGCAGAGAAAACAAATCAATAAAACTGTTGATTGTGTGGGTGTGTAATGTATGCGTGTATAGGTGTATATACACACACGTGTGCGTGCGTGCGTGTGTGTGTATATTTTTTATATATATATATATATACTACACACACACATACAGACATACATACACACATATGCACACACATTATATATATATATATATATATATATATATATATATATATATATATATATATATATATATACATATATACATATACACACATAAATACAGATATAAATATATACATATACTGGACGGTGCAGTGGTTGCATTATCACCTCACAGCAAGAGGTTCTCCGGTTTGATTCTCAGCTGGGGTGCCTTCTGTGTGGAGTCTGCATGTTGTCTGTGTGGGTTTCCTCCCACATTACAAAGACATGCATTTGCAGCATTTCTCCCCCAGGCCTCTGCTGAAAATTGGCTCTGTTGCAAGTCCGACTTTCCTGGTAAACAAATGTTAAATAAAGATATATGTATAGATATATATATATATATATATTTATATATATGTATAGATATATATATATATATATATTTATATATACATATATACACTATATATATATATATATATATATATATATATATATCTATATCTATATACACACATATATATATGCACACACACACACACACACACACACACACACACACACACACACACACACAAACATATATATATAGGTTCATAGGTAGGTACTAGGCTATCGGCCGTAGGGCCTATAAAAGCCTAACCAAAAAGGTACCCTGGCTTTCGCCACCCAAGAAAATTATTTTCCCGTGCCCCTGTCGAGCAGAGCCACAGAGGTGATCCCCGGGGGGAATTTCCTATTTCCTATCCAATCATCAAGATTTTTTTTGAAGAGTGCTAATAAGGAGCTTTGTTTGATATAGACAGGTAGTTTGTTCCAGAGTATGGGAAGTCTCTGGGACAGGAATCTATCCCTCCAGCATGTTTTGTTTATTGTGGTGCGAAGGTTTACGTCCCTACAGCATGTAGCTCGGAGGGCTTGGGATTTCTTTAAGTGGAGCATGTCCAACAGCTCTGCATTTAACATAGCTTTTTTATGTTAGGCAGAGATCCCCTCTGAGTAGGCGATATGCGACGGAGTAATGCTGGAGTTTTTTGAGACGGTCTGCATAGGGCATATGTTTGAGGCCAATAATCCTCTTTGTGAGGTATTTCTGTGGCCTTTCCAGTTGTTGTAGATGTCTTGTGAGGTACACTCTAAAAGGGGCATTGTACTCTATAATGGGGCTAATGAGTGACAAGTAGAGGGGAACAATGACTTTTTTTCCTGGATGAGAAGCCTTTTGTGATGAGGTGCACCACGCAGAAGGATTTCCTGACTACTGTGGCGATGTGATTATCAAAGGAGAGACTACTGTCCACCTGTGTCCCAAGGTCTCTTATCACACTTTTGGCATTAAGTAGACTACCACCTATGTGGTAGCTCATGGGTACAGAGTTTTTACTAAAGGTGATGACAATGCACTTTTTTGGCATTGAGCTTGAAGCTATGGCTTTGACACCAGGCATCTGTCACAGTGAGGCCCTTTTGTAGGATGCCCACATCGTTAGGCGTTTCAATTACGGCTCCTAGTTTGCAGTCATCTGCGAAGTTCATTAGCCAAAGACCTTCTGTGTTAGTATGTACTTCAGAAAGGTAGATACAAAACAGGAGAGGACCCAGGACTGAACCCTGTGGTACTCCACTTGTCACTGGTCTGAAGTCGGACTTGGAGTCTGCTACTTTCACAGTGTGGGTTCTGTCAGAGAGCCAGTTAGCAACCCATCTTGTGACATAGGAATTTATATCTAGTTTAGTGAGTTTATCTATAATTCCAGAGTGGGGGATGGTGTCAAAAGCCTTGGTGAGATCTAGATAGGCTGTGTGAACTACCTTATCCTCATCTACAGCTTTGGTGACTGCTTCAAAGAAGTCAATCAGGTTTAGGAGACATGATCTGCCTTTTACAAACCTGAACTGGGTCGGGTCCAGAGTTTGGAGATTAGCAATGTCTTTGTTTATAAGTTCCATGATGATACGTTCCATGCCCTTGCAGACCAGGCTCATTAGGCTAATGGGGCGGTAGTTCCCGGGTTCCGTGGTGGCTCCCCCTTTGGAGGATCTTATAAGGGATCTCAGCTTCTTACTGAGGCTCACTAGGCAGCTCCTCCACTCATGGGATTTTACTCTCTTTTGCAACAGTTTCTTCCTTCTGTTGTAGAGTTTGTTTATGGCAGGGGACCACCAGATTGCCTTTTTTTGGAGGATAGCGTCTTGGTTCTGTTTGGGATAGCACGATCCATGCACTCGTGTAAGTGCTTATAGAGTGCATTTGTGTAGGATTCAGCAGTTGTAACTGTATTGTCCATCTGCATGGGTATCATGAAGTTCGCCACTTCTGTCTTAAGAAGCGTGAAGTTGGCTTTGGAGAAATGTTTTACCTCTGTTTCCTTAATGGTGGGTGGGGGGCGGGATGCAGATATCTTCGGTGATTAGCTTATGGTCGGATCTGACCAACGAGGAGTTGATTTCAGGTGTGAAACACCGGTCACTCATGTTGGTAATGACTAGGTCTAGGATAATGTTGCCCCTGGTGGGAGTGTGGATAAGTTGATCCAGGGCACTGGAATTTATGAATTCCAGAAAGCATTGAGAGAAGGAGTTGGTACATGGGTAGTTTTCCCAGTTAATGGTGGGGTAGTTGAAATCGCCCATTATTAGGGTGTTTGGTTGAACCCTAATATTTTCCAGTATATCAAGAAAAAATTAGGGAATCCTGGGGCATGGTGGGGGATCTGTAGCAAGCTACAATTTGGATTGCAGTTTTGCCCAGAGTTCATTGCACTTGGATAACCTCGGATGCATTATGCTGCGCAACTAGCCTGGAGGTGTGGATATCCTTAATGAATATGGACACAGCTCCGGCTTTGGTGTTCTGGTCCAGGTTAGATGGCCAAAAAGTGTGGTATGAGTTATAGCCTGTTAATGCAGGGGTGCTCTCTACAGCCTTGAACCAGGTCTCAGTCACTGCACAAATATTGTTCTCCATTTTAAGGAGTGCCTTCAGTGAGTGCATTTTGAGATTTAGACTTCTAGCACTGAGTAGCATTACCTTCAGTTTTTGCTTGCCTGTTCCTGTTACGGTAGTGAATTTGTCATTTGAACCTTGCCTAAAAAAGGCACTATTGGGGCGGCAAGAGCCTTAGCCAGTATCCGGAATCCCAGGGGTGACAGGTGCAGGCCATCTCTGGCAAAGCATCATGGTCTGTCGACCATGTCGTCCCAGGAAGACAGATACTGGATCCCCTTAGAATGACACCAGAAGCTTAACCAATTGTTGAAGTCAATCATTTTGTCCTTTTACTGCGGTATCATTCTGGGGGATGGCAGGATGCTACTCAAAGCTAGGGTCATACGTGCCTGGCCTACAAGATCAGAGAGCTCTTCCATGTCTCTTTTCATGTAGTCCAGGGAGGTATGTCTCAGGTCATTCACACCAACATGGACAATGACAGAGTCATATTTGTACTTGTTGTGGAGTGACCTGAGTGCGTGAGTTATGTGGCAGAGCCTGGCACCCAACAGGCAGCTGACAGTAACCTTCTCCTTGTTTAGCCTGGTGAGTGGTGCATCAGTGTGCCTGACTATAGAGTCACCTATGACTAGTGTGTTGGGTACGTTGGTTTGCCTTATGGGCTGTTGTTTATTGGCACACTGAGTCTGTGGGCTGTGTGTCATTTGGGTTGTGTTGGGGGGTGGAGGTTGCTTGCGTTTCTGCTTTAGAGGTCTCTGTTGCTTCAGCAGATTACCATTGAGAGCCTCTGCGAATGTTTTGTGTTTCTATGTGTGGATTTTGGTGGTGTAGGTTTAGAGGGACTATGTGATGAGTGTGGTATGGTGCAAGTGTTTACCTTCTACTGCTGACTGTCAAGTTCAGTCCTGGTTGGAGAGAGCTTTACCTCCAGTTTGGCTAGGTAAGTGCATCTCTCACAGGTTGTGGTGTTGGGTGGTAGGAGGAGAGGGTTGTCTGTGTACATGAGGCAATTGCTACATTGCCTCAAGATGCCCAGATTCATCAGGTAGACAGGAGAGAACACTGGGAGCTGACCCTTGGACATGCCTGAATAAAAAAACTACTTTACTCTAGACAAGTGAGGAAAGTGAGTTGTTTTTCTCTAAGCAAGTGAGGAAAGTAAGTACAAAACCTGTTTTCCTCTAGGTAAAGAGGAAGGTTGAGTGCTGTAGTAATTTGTAGCTTATTTAGTGCTAACAACAAGTTCTGAACAAGTGCTATGCACAAATAAGCAAATTCAAGTGCTAAAACTAAGAATCTGTACCTGGATCTTGTGGTAGATAGGCTACCTAGTGCTTACCACTCCCACTGAAAAGCTAGAAAGTTTCCTCCAACACAGAAAGGCTTGGGGGCTCAAAAGCTTACAAACAGTCCTGGATACAGCAAATCTGTATCTGGACTAGACTAGTTAGAGGAAAGGTGGGAAACAAGCGCAAACGCGGGCTTTTAAACCAAAAAGTTGAAAGAGATGGAAAAACTGCCCAAACGGCCAATAAACTACAATTTCTGGGCTAGAAACCACTCTTGTGGTAGATAAGCTACCTAGTGCTTACCACTCCCACTGATAAGCTAGAAGGCTTCCCTCCAACACAGAAAGGACTGGGGCTCAGAAGCTTACAAGCAGTCCGGGATACAGCAAATTTGTATCTGGACAAACTAGTTAAAGGAAAGGTGGGAAACAAGCGCAAACGCAGGCTTTTAAACCAGAAGGTTGAAAAAGATGGAAAAACTGCCCAAATGGCCAATAAACTACAATTTCTGGGCCAGAAACCACTATTGTGGTAGACAGGCTACCTAGTGCTTACCACTCCCACTGATAAGCTAGAAGGCTTCCCTCCAAAAGAGAAAGGCTTTGGGGGCTCAGACAAACAGTCCTGGTTACAGCAAATCTGTATCTGGACTAAACTAGTTACAGGAAAGGCAGGAAACAACCTTAGAATTTTTTTTTTTTTTTTTTGGAAAGTGGAATGGGAGAAAGGAGAAACAGAAGATAATTCAAAATTAAGGACCTAAGTGGCTTGCCCTTCACAAATGTTCTCTCTGTATTAGGTAGGATGACCCAGTGACACTAGACTGGAATAGAGCTGGGATAGACCTGAACAGATGGGACTGGTAGGAGTGTCTGATGTCAAAATATGATCTCACTGTACTCGGTTGAGAGAGCAAATGAGCTGGACCCAAGAGGAGTCTACAAACACAAATTTACAGGAGGGGCGGGAAATTCCAAAGCCACCAAGATTAATACCAGAACAAGAACAAGGAGGGTGGGCGGGAAACTAACTGCAGAGACAGAGCGACCACAGTATTCTATGAAACAATTAAATAGAAAAATAAATAACTACGGAGACACAGACCAATGAAACAATTAAATACATACACAGAAAAATAAAATAAAATGCAGTACAATCTTTAATATATATATATATATATATATATATATATATATATATATATATATATATACACACACACACACACACACACACAGATATTTTATATATATAAATATATATATATATATATATATATATATATATATATATATATATATATATGGTTCCTCTTAAGAAGGTCGAACCGCTGAAATCTCGAAATGCATATAGCCGAAGCCATATGCTTGAATTTCAGAAGCTTGACCTTCTGAAAGGGAAAAATAAATAAACAAAACACAAAACAATGTTTCTGCAGGGGGGCAAGGCCGCCTGCACCCCCCACAACCCCCGCTACTTATTTATTCTAACTCCGAGATCGCACTACAGCGCAGAAAGGGAAATCTCCCTTTCTGCACTGTATGCCAGTCCCCATTCAAAATGTCGAGCTTCTGAAATTTCGAGCATATGCTCTTGACCATATGCATTTTGAGATTTCAGCCGTTCAACCTTCTGAAGGGTAACATATATATATATATATATATATATATATATATATACATACACACATATATATATATATATATATATATATATATATATATATATATATATATATATGTATATGTATATATATATATGTATATATATATATATATATATATATATATATATATATATATATCTACACATACATACACACATACATATAAAGTTTTATAACGTCCCACCGGGGGCTCCAATATCTTAGACCTGGTCATTACCAACATGGGAAATCGATGCTCCACACCTATGGTCACCCCCTCGTTGGTCAGGTCTGACCATAAGCTAATCACCCTTGACATCCGCATCCCTTCCCCACCCCCCAGTAAGGAAACCTCCATAAAAAACTTCTCCAAAGCCAACCTCATGCTAATTAAGTCAGAAGTGAAAAACTTTATGACACCCATGCAGACAGGAACTGAAAGTTCAACTGCTGAACCCTACACTAAGGTACTGTACCAGCACATCCACTCGTGCATGAATCGTGCCATCCCAAATAGAACCAAGATGCTCTCCTCCCAAAAAAAGAAGCCAATCTGGTGGTCCCCTGCCATAAAAAAACTTTACAACAAAAGGAAGAAACTGTTGCCGAAAAGAGGAAAATCCCAGGATGCAAAAAACTCCCTTACCAGCCTCAGTAAGGAGCTGAAATCCCTCATAAAATCCTCCAAAGCTAATTACGAAAATAAAATTGCCAAAGATTCCAAAGGCAACCACAAGGCATTCTATACCTATGTCAAGAATCTAAATGGCAATGCTCATATCTGATCTGAGCTACAACAGAATGGCATTAGATATACTGATCCCAAGGATATTGCCAATATCCTGGCAGATCGATTCAATGCCAACTTCACCCACCACTCACCCCCTAAAGGGCCATCTTAATACTGAAAGATCGCCAAATTCCAGTAATAATGGCCACACAGGTAAAAAAACGTACTCTCCACAGCTAATACAGGATCCATGGGACCAGACAACATCCCACACTGTGTACTACATGAACTACAAAATGAACTGGCACCTCACCTAAGTGTCATGTTTAATCATAGCCTCACCTCAGGCTACGTGCCCACTGAGTGACACACAGCTACAGTTATCCCACTCCACATGGGGGGATCCACCTTGGATCCTGGGAACTACCGCCCCATCAGTCTGACAAGCCTGATCTGCAAGGCTATGGAACGTATTATCATGGAACTTTTAAGCAAAGACATTGGCAACCTTCAAACACTGGACCCCACCCAGTCTGGGTTTGTGAAGGGCCGATCTCGTCTTCTGAACCTGATTGACTTCTTCGGATCAGTCTCCAGAGCTGTGGACGAGGGTAAGGCGGTCCACACAGCCTATTTGGACCATATGTGTGTATGTATATGTATATGTATATATATATATATATATATATATATATATTTATTTCCAAAACAAGTATAATCCCCATAATAAAAATAATAATACTAATAATAATAATAATAATAATAATAATAGCCAGGATAAGAATAAAAATACTTTTATTTAAAATGGTAAGCGCTTTTGCAAGGAACCAATCTCAATTCCTCAGACCTTTGACAAAACACACAACTTGCACCTCCTCATTTAAAAAGTGCACCTTCCAATCCCACAAAAGGAAAAAGTGATATCATCTAATTAATGCTGTTTGCTAAGTATCGCTTGCTACAAGAAATTTTAAAGCAACACAGTATTCAATGTATAGAACAAATTCTGTTACTATGTAATACTTGCTACAAAAGACTTAAAGAAAATGTTGCTAATTGCATACATACTTTTTACGCAACACATAAGAGCTAATAGACATAAGTTACAAAGCAACTCTGTTGCAAGAACTGTGATGGTGTGTAGAGAAACATAAAAATGTATATAAAAGATATATAAAAAGATACGTAAAAATGCTTCCTACTTTCTACAAAATAAATAAGCACCATAAAGTATACTCAATACAAAAATACTTATTCTGTAAATGTGCTATTCCTCATTACAAAAAGTGCAGTTGATTTCACTATAAAAATTCATTAGAAGCGCGTTTTAATATATGAATAAAATGCTTTGAACTAATAACACATATCTAACATAAGCTGTAATATCAGACAGGTATATTCAATATAGAGACTATATGCATATAAATTTTAAAAACAGAATAGCATATTCATATATAAAAACACGTGATCATCACATTGGATTGCTTGTACCCTGAATATTTGTAACACTGGATTATTAGAGCAATGGCTAGCTTTTAAAATTGGCTTTATTGGAAAAAATCCGTTTAGGTCAAGTCCTACATCCGCACGTATCCTAATTATCCACTTGGTTTCTATCACTTCTGTATGGTTTCTCAAATCTCCTTTCCGATATGTTTGTTTTACCTGGTCCAATGCCATAAATTTAAAATTATGTTCACTACCACTATTCTTAATGTGCCTGGCCAATGCATTATTCATATTCATGGTTCTTATAGGTTCATAGGTAGGTACTAGGCTATTGGCCCTGGGGCCTATCCTAGCCAAAAAGGTACCCTGGCTTTTGCCACCCAAGATAATTATTTTCCTGTGCCCCTGTCAAGCAGAATCACAGAGGTGATCCCCGGGGTGAATTTCCTATTTCCCATCCAGTCAATCAAGATTTTTCTTGAAGAGTGCTAATGAGGAGCTTTGTTTGATATAAATAGGTAGTTTGTTCCAGAGTATGGGAAGTCTCTGGGACAGGAATCTATCCCTCCAGCATGTTCTGTTTATTGTAGTAACACGGTTTAGGTCCTTACAGCGTGTAGCTTGGAGGGACAGGGATTTCTTTAAGTGAAGCATGTCCACCAGCTCTGGGTTTGACATTACTTTGTATGTTAGGCATAGATCGCCTCTGAGTAGGCGATATACGATAGAGTAAAGCTGGAGTTTTCTGAGACAGTCTGCTTAGGACATCTGTTTGAGGCCGGTAATCTTCTTTGTGAGGTATTTCTGCGGCCTTTCCAGTTGCTGTAGATGTCTTTTGAGGTACATACCAAAAGGGGTGTTGTAAGCTATAATGGGTCTAATGAGTGATGAGTAGAGGGGAACAATGACCTCTTTTTTCGTGGATGAGAAACCTTTTGTGATAAGGTGTGCCATGTAGCGGGATTTCCTGACTACTGTAGCGATGTGATTATCAGAGGAGAGACTACTGTCCACCTGTGTTCCAAGGTCTCTTTTCACACTTTCGGTGTTAAATAGACTACCACCTATGTGGTAGCTCATGGGTACAGAGTTTTTACCAAAGTGGATGACAATGGACTTTTTGGCATTGAGCTTGAGACCATGGAATTGACACTAGGCATCTGTCTCCGTGAGGCCCTTTTGTAGGATGTCCACATCGTTAGGAGTTTCGATTATGGCTCCTAGTTTGCAGTCAACTGCAAACTTCATTAGCCAAAGACCTTCTGTGTTAGCCTGTACTTCAGAAAAGTAGATACCAAACAGGAGAGGACCCAGGACTGAACCCTGTAGTACTCCACTTGTCACTGGTCTGAAGTCGAATTTGGAGTCTGCTACTTTCACAGTGTGGGTTCTGTCAGTTTGCCAGTTGGCAACCCATCTTGTGACATAGGGATTTATGCCTAATTTAGTGAGTTTATTTATAATTCCAGTGTGGGGGATGGTGTCAAAAGCCTTGGTGAGATCTAGATAGGCTGTGTGAACCACCTTACCCTAGTCTATGGCTTTGGTGACTGCTTCAAAGAAGTCTATCAGGTTTAGGAGACATGATCTGCCTTTTACAAACCTGAGCTAGGTGGGTTCCAGAGTTTGGAGATTACCAATGTCTTTGTCTATAAGATCCATGATGATATGTTCCATGGAATTGCAGACCACGCCATTAGGCTAATGGGGTGGTAGTTCCCTGGGTCCGTGGTGGCTCCCCCTTTGTGTAGTGGGATAACCGTCGCTGTGCGCCATTCATTGGGCACAAAGACTGAAGGTGAGGTTATGATTAAACATGGTGCTTAGGTGGGGTGCTAGTTCATTCTGCAGTTCGTGTAGAACACAGCCTGGGATGTTGTCAGGTCCCATGGATGCTGTGTTCTTGGCTTTGGAGATTGTGGTTTTTACCTGTGCAGCCATGACTACAGGAACTTTGCATTCTTCTGGTATAGAGATGGACCCTTTAGGGGGTGAGAGGGGGGTAAAGTTAGCACTGAACCTATCTGCCAGGATGTTGGCAATATCAGCTGGTTCTGTATATTTAGTGCCATTGTGCTGTAACTCAGAGCAGATCTGAGTGTTGCCATTGAGATTCTTGACATAGCTATAGAATGCTTTGTGGTTGTCTTTAGAATCAGTGGCGATTTTGTTTTCATAACTAGCTTTGGAGGATTTTATGAGGGATCTCAGCTTCTTACTGAGGCTGACCAGGGAGTTCCTCCAATCATGGGATTTTACTATTTTTTGCAACAGTTTCTTTATTCTGTTGTAGAGTTTGTTTATGGCAGGGAACCACCAGATTGGCTTCCTTTTTTTGGAGGACAGCATCTTGGTTCTGTTAGGGATAGCACGATCCATGCACTCGTGTAAGTACTTATAAAGTGCATTTGTGTAGGATTCAGCAGTCGTACCTTTATTGTCCGTCTGCATGGGTGTCGTGACGTTTGCCACTTCTGTCTTAAGAAGCATAAAGTTGGCTTTGGAGAAATTGTTTATGGTGGTTTCCCTAATGGGGGTGGGGGTGGGATGTGGATGTCTAGGGTGATTAGCTTGTGGTCGGATCTGACCAACGAGGAATTGACATCTGGTGTGAAACCCAGGTCGCCCATGTTGGTAATGACCAGGTCTAGGATA
Organism: Protopterus annectens; assembly: GCF_019279795.1. Lineage (NCBI taxonomy): Eukaryota > Metazoa > Chordata > Ceratodontiformes > Protopteridae > Protopterus > Protopterus annectens. The sequence continues at coordinate 472,915,248 of NC_056741.1, forward strand.
CTGCTGCCCCTGGTGGGGGTGTGGATAAGTTGATCCAAGGCATTGGAATTTATGAATTCCAGAAAACGTTGAGCAAAAGAGTTGGTACATGAGTAGTTTTCCCAGTTAATGGTGAGGTAGTTGAAATTGCCCATTATTAGGTTGTTGGGTTGTACCCTAATATTTTGCAGTGTATCAAGAAATGAGGAGTGGGAATCCTGGGGCATGGTAGGGGATCTGTAGCAAGTTACAATTTGGACTGTGGTCTTTCCCAGAGTTAGTTGCACTTGGATAATCTCGGATGCATTATGCACTAGCCTGGAGGTGTGGATATCCTTAATGAATATGGACACGCCTCCGCCTTTAGTGTTTCGGTCCAGGTTAGGTGGCCGAAAGGTGTGGTATGAATTATAGCCTGGTAATGCAGGGGTGCTCTCTGGAGCCTTGAACCTGGTCTCTGTCACTGTACAGATGTAGATGTTCTCCATTTTAAGGAGTGCCACGACTGAATGCATTTTGATGTTTAGACTTCTAGCATTAAGTAGCATTACCCTCAGATTTTGCTTGCTTGTACCTGTTAAGGTGGTGAATTTGTCATTTGAACCTTGCCTAAAAAGTCACTATAGGGGTGTCAAGAGCCTTAGCCAGTATCCAGAATCCCAAGGGCGACAGGTGCAGGCCATCTCTGGCAAAGCATCATGGTCTGTCGATCATGTCATCCCAGGCAGACAGATACTGGATCCCCGTAGAATGACATCAGAAGCTTAGCCAATTGTTGAAGTCAATCATTTTGTCCTTGTACTATGGTATCATTCTGGGTGATGGCAGGATGCTACTCAGAGCTAGGGTCATACCTGCCTTGGCTACAAGATCAGAGAGCTCCTCCATGTCTCTTTTCAAGTAGTCCAGGGAGGTACATCTCAAGGCATTCACACCAACATGGACAATGACAGAGTCATATTTGTACTTGTTGTGGAGTGACCAGAGTGTGTGCATTATGTGGCGAATCCTGGCACCTGACAGGTAACTGACAGTAACTTTTTCCTTGTTTAGCCTGGTGAGTGGAACATCAGTGTGTCCAACTATAGAGTCACCTATGACTAGAGTGTTGGGTACATTGTTATGCCTTATGGGCTGTGGTTGAGTGGCAAACTGAGTTTGTGGGCTATGTGTCATTTGGGTTGTGTTGGGGGTTGGAGGTTGCTTGCGTTTCTGCTTTGGAGGTCTCTGTTGCTTGAGCAGATTTTTATTGAGAGCATCCGTGAATGTAGGTATGTTTTTCATGTTTCTATGTGTGTGTGTTTTGGTGGTGTAGGTTTTGAGGGACTATGTGATGGTGCAAGTGTTTGCCTTCTCCTCTTGACCATCTAGTTCAGTCTTGGATGAAGAGAGCTTTGCTTCCAGTTTGGCTATATAAGTGCATCTCTCACAGGTTGTAGTGTTGGATGGTAGAAGGAGTGGGTTGTCTGTGTACATGAGGCAATTGCTGCATTGCCCCAAGATGCCCAGTATCATCAGTTAGACAGGAGAAAACACCGGGAGATGACCCTTAGACATGCCTGGATAGGTGCTTATTTATTAAGTACTAAAAACTGTTTTCCTCTAGACAAGTGAGGAAAGTTGAGCGCTGTAGTAATTTGTAGCTTATTTAGTGCTTACAATGAATTCTGAACAAGTACTGAGTTCAAAGAGACAGATTTTTAGTGCTAAAACTAAAAAACTGGCTAGTTCTAAGGGAAAATTTGAAGAGCAGACTTTAGCTAAGCGGCGATGCATAAAGAGTACATACATATATATATATATATATATATATATATATATATATATATATATATATATATATATATATATATATATATATATTTTTTTTTTTTTTTAAATACAACAGTAGCAAATGAGCAAACTGATTTAAACCAATTACCCAATAAAAAGCTAAAAACAAAACTGAGCCCCATTCCAGCAGTCTTCGATCAGATAAGTTCTAACTGCACACTCCTGCCACTAGGGTGCAGGGGAACCTTCTCCAAAAAAAGATGGTTGGATTAGTGCTCAAGTTATACAAACAAAGCTAAATTCAGCAGGTCTGAATTTAGTCTATGCTACAGCAAACAAGGCGTACCAGTTTCAGAAAGAAACAGTTCAAATAAGCAGGCACAATAAGCCTTTAACCAAAAACTCCCAGCTCAGAAGGGTAGAAGCTACCCTCTCCTCCCACAAGAGTGCAGACCACACCTTCTTAATGTAAAATAACTGGCCCAAAGCCCAAGTGCTTAAACCAGAACTAATACACTTTTAGAATAACAGACACTAAGTCTTCAACCAGCAACTCCCAACTTAGAAGGATGGGTACTTTTCCGTTAAACCCCTACCAGTTGCCGCTGGTCTGGTCTTCGCTAAAAACGTCTGTTGCACTAATTACATATTTATATTACAGAACTTCTCAAAAGTACAGCATGTAGTTTCTAAGTTTTTAACACAATTGTAATAGCCTAGGGTATTTCTTTTTACTATTTCAAAGTCACTCACAAACGTCAACATTTTTGAAAGGGATTGTTTATATATGTATGTTTCATGGGTCAAAATGCATTTTTACAGTCACTGCAGCTAACGACAGGGAAAATCAATAGGCTGTGTATGAATCTGCCTTAGAACTGTTATACAACAGAAACATTTATCTCCCCAGTCAAGTAGCCTCTTTTGCATGGACAAGATGTACTTCAAAAGGTAAAGGTCATTTGGACACCAATACTTGTCCATACCGTGGTGGTGTTTGGATTCTACAATACAGACTGAGGTTAAATTTTTCACCGTTTGGTCTTCCGGAATTTATACTACAGACTGAAGCATGGCGCGTTCTGTGCTGCCTGCATTATCTGTTTAACCTGTTTATGCACGTAATGTCCATGGATCACACCCCTTGGAGCCTTGTCTTTTACATTTTTCTCCTTCTTGCAACTATTCCAATGTAACTATTGTTTAATTTCTTGTTAAGTGTATTACTATGGCTTACACATACTTATTATTTTCTCTTCAACTAAAATACAGCCTACGCTGCTACTGCAGTGTACTTCACCTGATGCACGTACGCTCCAAGGGTGTAACTGAAAAGTACCGAAGGATGTACGCTACCTGTCCTGCCACAACAGTGCAGAAAACAAACCTTCTTAATGTAAAACAACTGGTCTGAAGCTCAAGTGTTTCAACCAAAGGCGTAGAATAACAGTTACAATTTAATCAGGCTACTAACAAGCAGTAATAAATGCAGCAGAATAAATGCAATTAAGCACTTTTAAGAACAAGCAGCAAAAGCAAAATAAAATAATAAAGTAGGAAGAAACACAAATACAGTAAAAGCAAATGAATAAAGTGCAATTTTTTTGTATAACAATAGAAAACGAGAAACCAGTAAAAAAGCTCAAAACTGAGCTCTGTTCCAGCAGTCTTCAATCAGGCAAGTTCTAACTGCACACTCCTGCCACTAGGGTGCATGAGAACCTTCGACAAAAGAGATGGCCTGGATTAGTGCTCAAGTTATACAAACAAAACTAGATTCAGGATACCTGAATCTAGTCTAAGCTACAGGAACCAAGGCGCACCAATTTCAGAAAGAAACAGTTCAAATAAGCAGGCACAATAAGCCTTTAACCAGAAATTCCCAGCTCAGAAGGGCAGAATATAGCCTCTCCTCCCACAAGAGTGCAGACCGCAAACCTTCTTAATGAAAAATAACTGGCCTGAAGCCCAAATGCTTTAACCAGAACTAATACACTTTTAGAATAACAGACACTGAGCCTTCAATCAGCAATTCCCAACTTAGAAGGATGTAAGCTATGTTGTACAAATGTTCTCTAATCCGATCCCTCAAACGACAATTTGTTTTTCCTATATACAAACTTCTCCAGACTACACAGTATTGCAAATATACAATATCTATACTATTACAATCCGATTTAATATGAAATACATACTTCTTTCCATCCTGAGGGTGAACAAATTCACCACTTTGATCTAAATACTTTCAATAATTACAACTACCACAAGGGGAAGTAATCCCCTGATCTATACTACGGACCATACGGTCCCTTTCTTTATAACCACATAACATTCTTCTGATACTGTTTTTACTTTTGTATCTAAAAGTTGGTTTATTCCCTAGTAAACTTTTTATTTTCTAATTTGTGGTTAAAATATTCCAGTGTTTAGAAATAACTTATTTTATATATTTAACATCATTACTATAAAACATTGTATATTGTAGCTTGTTCTCTAAATACTGAGACCTTCTATGTGCTACTTCTTTTTGTGCAAAATAAAGCCTCACTACATCATTCCTAGCTGCGATGACATCATCACAAACTTACTTAACTAAATCACTGTTATAACGTCTGTTGACAAAATTTGTATACAGATGTTTAACCTCATCCTGAAACCCTCTCTCTTTGTCATTTATCCTGGATGCCCTTATAGTCTGACCCTTAACAATATTAGAAAAAACATGTGGGGGGGGGGGTGCATGCTGTTCCTATGCAACAACTTGTTCCTATAATAAGGCTTATGATGTATGGTGGTCGTAATATTTCCTCCTGTGTCTTTCCTAATAGATACATTTAAGAAAGCAATTTCTTCTGTTCCTACTGCCATATCAAACTTCAAAAAATTATTACAGCTCTGTACATATTCATAGAATTTAAGATAGTGTAAATCACCTAGCCATGCAAAAACCAAATCATCCACAAAACGATGGTAAGAAGGTATGTACATGTTATATTCAGGATTGTTCAAAATATGCTGGTTTTCCCAGTGGGTCATGAATATGTTGGCGTAGCTATTGGCACATGCAGTGCCCATAGCTATGCCATCTAGTTGTAAATAGTATCAGTCCTTGAAAACAAATGCAGTATTATGCAAAACAATCTCCATAAATTTGCTCAACATATGTACAGTATTCATCTCCATTAACCCATTTATCAACAGGTACTCCTGCAAATAAGATATCCCTGTCTGGTTAGGTATAGCCATGAAAAGGGATCTAACACCCGTAGTCACAAAATAAAAATCATTCACTAGTTCTGATGTCTGAAAAAACTGATACAAGTCCTGAAAAAATTCTTTGTGTCCTTCAATATATATTTGTTCTTATTTAATACAGGACGTAGATGTTTTTCTACAAATATAGAGAAAGGCTCGGTGAGCCAACCATCACCAGAAACTATCAGACACAAAGGGGATGATTAAGGATCTTTGTGTATTTTCGGAATGCCTTGAATACATAGTATTCTCGAATATTCTACTAAGCAATACCTATACAGTTTGTATTAATGACCCTAGTATTTAATAACTCCAATAATATATTATCTATTTTATCCTTCATTTTAAATGTCCACTATAGTAAGTGGACAGTAGGTATTAATGTCTTTTAACATATCTATCATTACATTATCATAGTAGCTAATATCCATTACTACCGTTGGTCTACCCTTGTCAGCTGGTTTTATATTAATGTCTTTGTTATTTTGCAACTGTTTCAAAACTCGTCGTTCTTGGGCATTCAAATTATAAAATTTTCTTATATGCTTTCCCTCATGAAAAAAATTATAAATATCATTAGTACATAGTGTATTGAAGGTTTCTAACAATGGATAAACTATAGGTTTGATAGTACTAGGTTTCTTATAAACAAAAGATGATGTATTACTACCTGTATTAGAGTCCCCAAAGGTCATTTTCAGTATTACATTCCATATAAACAATTTTAAGTCCAATATCGTTTCAGCAAAATCAGCCCCTTGAGAAGGTATATACAAAAGTCCCTTCTCTAAAACTTCACGTTCATGTTCAGTAAGATTTACACAAGAAATGTTCCAGACTAATGATTCTCGGCTGTCTTCCACACCTTCTTGATACATTGGTATCCCACTTCCTCCAGGGCAAGCTTGCATTTCTGCTTTCCCCTGCTCCTCGACTAGCTGCAGTTGTATTTGTTCACCGAGCATATGGGGAGGGGTAATTTCATACAAGGCTGGTTTTTTGAAGCCATATACTTGGGATCCTTTGGATGAACCACTTGTTGGCGCTGTCCATCGCTCAGTGTCTGTTGAGTGGTCATAGCACTAGTCGCCCTCTCAATGTTATTAATGTTCTTATGATTTCCATCAATATTAACATGTGTCAATGTCCTTGATTCATGCTCCATATTGGTGCTCTTAGTATGTTCGCTGTGCAAAGTTATCTGCTAACACCATTCCTTGAACTACATTAGTGTCAACCTCAAGCACTTGTTCTTTCACACCAGATACATGCTGCTTGTCTTGATGTTGGTCTTTTGGGTGTTTGTCTAACTGATTTCTGGGCCAACTAAAGACAGTCCCTAAATGGAAGTCTTGTAAATCTCTATCTTTTTTATTTTTGCTTGAGTTAAGTGTTTCTCATATAACACTTCTGTTTGTTAGTTCTGTGAGTCTTAAATCAAATACTCTTTCTGGGAAAATATATATAACTTACTTTGAGTTTCTTTTACAGCATCATATAATCTTCATTCCTCATCTGTGAAGAACTGGTTTAATAATCGCATGTACGAGAAGCTAGTTTCAAGATTCAAGTTTTGCCAAAGTTTAACTAATTCTGGATATTGTTCTCCCTGGCTCGGCATGTTCAACACTCTAAGGCCCCGAGGCACTAAGCGGTGATGTAAATAAGCCTCAAAGTACAGCCGTTGTATCTGAAGTCTTTTCAGCTTAGACAGTTCATCTTCCAAAGAATGCACTTCTCTATTAAACTGAAAATAGTCTACAATTTGTATACCTTGATCCACTGAATGGACATCAGCAGCTGAAAAATTAATTAGTGGATTGTTGGCAACATATAAAAGTTCGTTTAACTTCTTACAACTCCTCCCATTTCCATTTATTTGTGTTAGTTGTTTCTGTATTGTACTGTCTTCCATTCCTCCTCTTGCAGAACCATTACGAACCTCATTGGGACTATAATCCAACTCGATGGAAGTTGCTGCTTCAATACCCTCTGCCATGCTCCTGGACAGGTGCAAAATATAGACAATCCAGAGAATAAAACCACCAAATCCAAGGATAAATGGATTATACAACAAAAACTTGAAAATAATTCCCAAAATAAGTATAATCCAAAACACGGCCAGGATAAGAATAAAAATACTTTTTATTTAAAACAGTAAGTGCTTTCACAAGGAACAAACCTCGCTTCCTCAGACCTTTGACAAAATATACAAATTGCGCCTTCTAATTTAAAAAGTGCATCTTGTAATCCCACAAAAGGAAAAAGTGACATAATCTAATTAATGCTGGTTGCTAAGTAACACTTGCTACAAGAACTTTTAAAGTAACACTGTTATTCAATGCATAGAATAAATTCTGTTAATAGGTAACACTTGCTACAAAACTTAAACAATGTTGCTAACTGCATATATACTTTTTCACAACACATAAGAACTAATAGACATAAGTTACAAAGCAACTCTGTTGCAAGAACTATGAAGGTGTGTAGAGAAACGTATAAAAATATACGAAAAATGCTTACTACTTTCTACAAAATAAATAAGCACCGTAAAGTATACTCAATACAAAAAAATACTTATTCTGTAAATGTGCTATTCCTCATTACAAAAAGTGCAGTTGACTCCACTATAAAAAATCATTAGAAGCACATTTTAATAAATGAATAAAATGTTTTGACCTAATAGCACATATCTAACATAAGCTGTAATATCGACAGGTATATTCAATATACAGACTATATGCATATAGATTTTATAAAATAGAATAGCATATTCATATATAAAATATATATTTATAGATTTGGAGTGCTTTTGCAAGGAACAGTGGGCAAATATTGCCAAGTCAGATGTACCATGCTGACAGACTCCAAACCAAGAAGACTGAATGCTGTAATTAAATCAAAAGGTGCTTCAACAAAGTATTAGTTTAAGGGTGTGCACACTTAAGCAACCGGCTTATTGTAAATTTTTTTATTTTTTCCCCTAACAGATTTGTTTGTTTTTGAATTGAATTGTAGACGTTATAGGCCACATGCCAATCATTAGCGGACCGGAGTTCCGCTGTGACGACCCCTAACTGGGAAAAGCAGAAAGACACAACAACATAGGTCACATTAAAGCCTGGAAAAGTTTTGAAATGATTTATTGTGGTCTCATTTTTTTATATCACAAAAACCTGGCATTTTAACAGGGGTGTGTACACTTTTTATATTCACTGTGTGTGTGTCTGTGTGTGTATATACATATATATATATATATATATATATATATATATATATATATATCATAGATACACACACACACACACACACACACACACACACACACACACACACACACACACACACACAGCTAGGTCAAAAGTGTGTTTGCTCAACATCTAATTAGTTGTTCACTTTTGGTCAACTAACGAGATGGTTGACAGGTGTGCAAGACTGCATAGTTCTCGGGATTTGGGAATATTTATTTTCTCCAATTCTGTGTGATCTCAGAGTTAGGATGCATAATTAGCAGGGGGTGTGGGGTGTCGTTTTTCCATGCGCTGAGGCTGTTTATTGGCAAAGGCACAGTACTGAGTCTACACATTTTTCTGAACTGTGAATGCTGTTTTACATGTCAACAAGCATGAATGTCAATGAAACATTAGATAACCATTTATCTGTGTGTGTGTGTGTGTGTGTGTGTGTGTGTGTGTGTGTGTGTGTGTGTGTATACTCAAAATAAATGAAACATCCAAATGTTGACATCACTAATGTCGGCACAAAAAATAAAAAAAGTCAGGACATAAATGCTCCCAGACATAAGTTTGGTGGATGCAAGTAAAAAACTGTTTTGTTTTTTTTTTCCCAGGGAGGGTACAACCCCCTACACTTCCCTGTGGGAGGCTGTCCCCCACACCCCTTGCTACTTATATATTTAAACCTCAGGAATGTACAATATCTGAGAAAGGGCATTTTCCCCAATCCCCATATTGTAGCAATCTTGCCCAGTTTTTGAACAGAATTGCTGCCAACAAACAATTGTCGAATACTCCCACAGTCAACCAAAGTACTGGCTCCCATATAAATATACAGTTTTCATATATCTATATATGTGTGAGTCTCATCTCTCACTCTCTGCACACACACACACACACACACACACACACACACACACATATATATATATATATATATATATATATATATATATATATGTACACACACACACACACACACACACACACACACACACACACACACACACACACACTGTAGATTATTTCTCTTTTCATTGTGCTGCACTACAATGGCACATCTAAAACTAAGCATGAAATCACACCTCAGTGAAGTCTGAGGATGGCCATACAGAACAGCGTCTCTGGGTTACTGCCCCTGAAGAAGGAAAAAGAGGCATATTAGCTGCTGCACTTGGTGTTGGAAAGGGAGGCAAAGGGATTACAGACTGCCCCCAGTGCTGTAAGATCCAAGTTACCATTCTTGGATTTACAGACCACTCACGAGGAAGAAGAATGTTGCTGCTCAAGCTGTTGGACAGAATGTTGGACTTCACTGGGATGTACAACCAGAAACTGCTGAGACAAGATCGCCCAGTGCCAAATCCTCCTGACAAAGAGGATAAGAATGTGTTCCCACTTGCTTATTGAGATACCAGACAATAGACATATTGTCCATCTGTTTCAAAATCACATCACTGGCGAGGACAGTCTGAAAGGCCTGCAACGGGAGGAGGACAGCCCATATCTCCAAGACACTAATGAAGATGTTGGCCTCCACAGAAGATCAGAACCCCTGAACCATCCTCCCTTCAAAATGCCCCCCCCCCACACCCACCCAAGAAGGTAGGCATCCATGGTGCCCTTGGTCACAGGAAGGGGAAGAACAGTCTCCCAATGTTCACTAAGGGAGACTGTAACCACCACCAAATCTGATCGTGAAAACACCTTTGTCAGTCTTACTAGAAAGTCCACTGGATGGGTCAGATATGATCAATGCACTGCAAGAGTCTACAGCACAGCCTTGAAGTAGTACTTTAGTAAAGGGACCAGCCTTATTGAAGTTGCCATGTGGCCTAGGTGTTTCAAGACTGCAAGAGTGGGAGGCTTTAAACAGCAAGCTCCAATACTGCCTGGGATTGAAGGCTGATTAGTCTGGAAGCTAGGAACTTGGCAATTTGACAGACAGTATCCAAGTGACTTTAAATAACAGACTGTTATCCCTAACTGGTTGCATAACTGGAGTAAGGTATCTCTGGCCATAATTAGTGAGGCTCATCTTGGGGGCAATGAGGAGCCAATCATCTCAGTAAAGAATGACCTGAAAACCCTGCAGCTGGAGCCAGACTGCAATCACTGCCATGCACTTGGAGAACACCCGGGGGCAGTAGTCAGAGCTCTGAAATGATGACTGGCCCCCAGCCAGAAGCACAGAAGCCTCCTGAAGTGCCTCTCTATCTTGATAGGATGGTAGGTGTTCATGAGGCCCATCGAGCACATTCAATTATCCTTCCTCAGCAGAGATAGAATGGACTGTACAGTAACCATCCAGAACTTGGTCTGTTCCACAAATGAATTCAATTTGCTTAAATCCAAAGTGGGCATGAGGTCCTTGTTCTTCTTCGGTATGAAAAAGAACTCTGAGTAGACCATGAATCCTCACTGGTCTGGTGGGACCTCTTGGATGACTTGATTTGCCAGCAACTTCTGAATCTCTACCATTGCCAGCAGTTTCTGATGGGGAGGAACATCTGGGAGACGTTTGCGACAGAACCTTGGAACCTCAAAAAAGGGAATGGCATAATCTCTGGATATAACTTTTAATACCTATGCATATGAGGGAATGACCTCCCAGGCTTCTGTGTGAACAGCCAAGTGACATCTGAGTGTATCCACAGCAGGATAGTCGGGTAAGCCTTCAGGATCTCAGAAAGGGCCCACTGTAGAAGACTCTGCAGAAGCCCTGATTTTGAGGACTGACTCTGCCCTACAGATGGCACCCATTATAGTTTGCCTTGGTCACAGGTGTAACTCTCTGAAGAAGCATCCTGGGAAGACTGCTGTGACTTTCAGAGATGTCTGCACCCCTTCAGATTCCATGAGAAAGTTTGCTGAGGGGTAGAGAAATGCACTCCTACAATGGACAGCGTCTTCCCTTCTTGTTCACTCCTAGGAAGAGTGTCATTAATCTTAGGCCCAAACAAGGAAGGGCAGTCAAAAGTGGGAATTAGTAAAAGACACTTTGAAGCAATAAGCAAAGTTATACAGTTGCATCTAAGCGTGGCATTGAGTGGCAATGCTGGTGCTAGTCACTGGGTATGATCCTTAGGCTGCATTCGAAATAAGCCTCATGGAAATGTTGGCATTAGACAGCAGAGTGAAAGCTGAGTCTCCAGAGTCTTCTGAATCTCTGGAGACTGCTGTATTTTAACATTCCTTGACACTACAGCAACAAGATCACTCTGAAATCTGGAAAAGTGAGATAAGCAGTTCAATGCCCTCACAGCAAATGTCGCAGAAGCATAAGACTGCTTCCCTAGATGGTCCAAAAAGTACAGTTGTGTACACTTACCATAAATGTAGATGTTCAAGTGCATTCACTGTTGCAGTCCTAACTAATGGGTTATCCGGCCACTGGTAGCTCACGGTCGGCCAGAATACCAAAGGTAAGCAAAAATGACGTTGGTTGCCGTCAGTTGCAAAGGACGTCAGGGCGTCCGATACAAAAGGAGGCAACCAATGTCACTTCTTCAGTCTTTCTTGCCATAACAGACAGGAGTCCCCAGACAATAAGGCTTAAACCACAAACAAATTTGGCAAATAACAAATTCAGCCTGTACCTTAGGAAAAGAGAATAGGAGAGGACCAAAAAAGGGGGAAGGAGGGAGGGAAACCAGGACTGCAACAGTGAATACACTAGAACATCTACATTTATGGTAAGTGTACACAACTGTATTATGTTCATCGTGTTTCACTGTTGCAGTCTTAACTAATGGGTTGATTACCAAAGCACAGAGAAAAAGGGGGGAGGAACCAACAGCATCAAGGATTGGAGATAATGCCCTGCAACACAGCAGTGGCAAACCCTGTCTTGGCTCTGGAAAACAGAGGCAAATTATAATGTTTTGTGAAAGTGTGAACAGAAGACCATGTGGCAGCCTCCAGAATGTCTTTAGTAGGAACACCCCTTAGAAAGGCAGAAGAAGTGGAAGCCGCTCTAGTTGAGTGGGTCCTAACCCCTTGAGGAGTAGCTTTGCCATGAGAGGAATAACAAAAATTAATGCAATGTGCAATCCATTTAGAAATAGTTTGCTTAAAAATAGCCTTGCTCTGGGCTCCAGGGGCAAAACTGACCAACAACTGTGCTGCTTTCCGAAGGTCTTTAGTCCTGTCCAGGTAAAACCTGAGCTGTCTGTGCACATCAAGAGAATGTAGGATCCTTTCACCTTTATTTCGAGGATTAGGAAAGAAGGTAGGAAGGTGTGTGGACTGATTAAGAGTCGGGCTAGAAACCACCTTAGGCATAAAGGAGGGATTAGTTCTCAGAGAGACTCTATCTGCATGGAAAATAAGAAAAGGCTCCACGGCCATCAAAGCTTGCAGCTCCGAAACCCTCCATGCTGAAGTTATAGCCAAGTGGAAGGCGGTCTTCCAAGAGAAAAACTTTAAATCTGTAGAGGCAGCTGGCTCAAAAGGAGGAAGAGTGAGTTTCTCTAGAACAAAATTAAGATCCCAGGCTGGAGTAGGTGCTCTTCTGGGAGGTTTTAAGTTGCAAGCACTTTTGAGAAACATTTTCATCAGGGGATGAGAGAAAATGGGTTGTTCAAGAGAACAATGAGCAGAAATGGCTGAAGCATGGATCTTGATAGAGGAAAAAGAAAGACCACCCTGAAGCAAATCAGCCAGGTAATTCCAGGATCAGAAGAAGGGTAGGCTGAGAAGCAGATTCCCCTCTATCCTGCAACCATTGAGAGAACCTTTCCCATTTGCCAGCGTACGACTTTCTAGTGCTAGGCCTCCTGGCCTCCCTCAGCACGTCAACCACCTGTTGGGAAAGGGAGGAAGAAAGGGAAGGAGTTATACAATGAGCCATGCTGCCAAATGGAGAGACTGAAGATGAGGATGTAGAATTATTTCCCCTTTCCTGAACCAAAAGATCTGGCTTCAGTGGAAGATGCCAAGGAGGAAAATGGGAGAAACTGCGAAGCAGCAGATACCAATGCTGCCTGGGCCAGTCCGGAGCTATGAGAATAGTCCTTGGTCGTTCATCCCTGATCTTCACTAATATTCAGTGAAGAAGATGAAGAGAAGGGAAGGTGTACACTGATAGCAATGTCCAAGGTAAGGGCAGAGCATCAATTTTCCAGGCTCTGCTGTGATGCTGTCTGGTGCAAAAGAGAGGTAGAAGATAGTTGTCTGGGTAGGGGAAAAGATCCACCTGAGGTGTGGCCAACGTTGAATGATGCTATAAAAGACTGCTCTGTTCAGCTGCCACTCGTGAGGATCCAGGGTTTGCCTGCTCAACTGGTCTACCAAAACACTGAGCCTTCCTAGAAGAAACTGAGCTAGGAGATGCAGGTCCAGGGATGCTGCCATGGAAAAAGAGTCATGCTTTGTCTGCACAGGGGGTAAAAGTGAGTCCCTCCTTGCTTGCTGATGTACCACATGACTGTGGTGTTGTCTATTCTGACAAGTAGAGTCCCTGGAGAAAGAAGATGCTTGAAAGCTAGTAAGGCCTGCTGAACTGCAATCAACTCTTTTAGATTTATGTGCAGGTGCATCTGCTGGGCATTCCAATGTTCCTGTATGCATCTGCCATCCAGGTGTGCTCCCCAGGCATAGTCCGATGCATTTGTAGTCAAAACCTGAGTGGCAGGAGGTGTTCGAAAAGGCATGCCTTTGTTTTGTAGACAGGCTGTTGTCCACCATAGAAACTCCGCCTACAGAGATGGAAGCAGAGGAATCATCATATCCAGGTCCTCTGTGTGTTGACACCAAATGTTCTTGAGGTACCATTGCAATTTCCTCATATGCAGTCTTGCATATGGAATCATGAGATTACAAGATGCCATGTATCTCGGAGCTTGCAGGTATTTCTTTGCAGGGAGATGGGACAGGCTTGCCAAGTCCTTGAAGTAAACTGAAAGAGTTGTCTGCTTCTCCTGGGTGAGATATATCATCTGGGCGGTTGTGTTCAGACTCGTTCCCAGGAATGTTATCTCCCTGGATGGTACCATTTTTGATTTTTCCTCGTTGAGATTGTAACCCAGGGAAGACAGAAGAGTCTTTACGAATTCCAGATCCTTTAACAGCTGTTCCTGAGAACTTGCTTGAATCAGACAGTCGTCCAATTATGGGTAAATCTGAATTTTCTTCTGCCTGCAAAAGCAATTACTGGGGTCAGGCACTTTGTGAAGACTCTAGGAGCAGTAGATAAGCCAAAGGGTAGCGCAGAGAATTGATAATGTTGCTTGCCCACTCTGAAACGAAGACACTGCTTGCAACTTTCCCTGATAGGGATGTGCAGATAAGCCTCTTTGAGATCCAAGGTTACCAGCCAGGAATCCTTTTCTAGCAGTGGTAGCAACTGATGCAGAGTGAGAATTTTGAACTTTGGAATTACTAGAAAAAAGTTCAGAATGGAAAGATCTAGGATAGGACCCCAGGTGCCTTCTTTTCTTGGAACTAGGAAAAGCCTGGAATAAAAGCCCTGGCCTACCTGCTAAGCAGGAACTGATTATATTGCTCCCAGACGAGACAAAGACAAAATTTGTTTTTCTACTTCTGCCCTTTGGTTTGAAGGAACGTCTGGGAATCCCTTGGGAGCTGAAAAGGTGTGGAAAGAAAACTTGTGCCCTAGGGACACTGTTCTAAGCACCCATTTTTCGTCTGTGATAGTGGCCCAGACATCTGCGAAAACGGCCAACCTTCCCCCTAAAGGACTCTCCAGGCAAGCAAGAACAGGAAGAAGTTGTAAAAAGTCATTGACAGTGTTTTTATTGAGATGCAGGCTTGGAGCTTCCCCCCTTAGAAGTGGAAGTGGTTCTGTCTGCTGGTATCAGGAAAGGTCCAACTCTTGGAAGGGTAATTCCTGCTAAAGCGAGGGGGTTGCACTTGCAGAAAATCCTTAACAGTTTGCATGGACTTGGCTTTATCCTCCATCTTAAGTACCTCCTCTGCTTTGCTGCCAAAAAGACTGTCTTTATGCAAAGGTATATCCAAAAGCTTAGCCTTGACAGGTTCTGGAAGAGGCTGTTCTCTGAGCCAAGCGTGCCTTCTAATAACAGATCCAGTAGTCATAGCCCTGCTGGAAGCTTCAAGGATGTCAAAACCACAATGCAAAGAATGCTTATTGACCAGACTGGCGGAATTCAGTAAACCATGCATGTCTTTACTCTCTGCCAAAAGAGGTACACTTGCTATCCTAGACTTAATAGACTCCAAGGTGTGCTGCTGGTACTTCAGCATATGAAAAAGACAATTGGTAGCCCTAATAGCTAGGGTAGTAGAGGTATAAACTTTCTTACCCCACCTATCTAGGTTCCTAGATTCCCTATCAGAGGGAACAGGATTCCTGGTAACAGTGTTGGGGCGGCACAGTGGTGCAGCGGTTAACGTTGTCACCTCACAGCAAGAGGTTCTCCAGTTCGATTCTCAGCTGGGGTGCCTTCTGTGTGGAGTTTGCATGTTCTCCCTGTGTTCGCGTGGGTTTCCTCCGGGTTCTCCGGTTTCCTCCCACATTCCAAAGACATGCATCTGGAGCATTTCTCCCCGGGCCTCCGCTGAAAACAGGCTCTGTGGAACCTAGTCGGACTTTCCCGGTCAACAAATGATAAGTAAGTAAGTAAGTGTTCTTAACTCCTTTAGGGCCCTGAGAAATAACATCTGGATCCGCCAACGGGTTCCTGAAAAGAAATAGATGAGAATCAGAGACTCTTTAGTACCTGTCAGGTTTCCTGGCAGCAGGAGGAACTGAATTTGGAGTCAAGGAATTTTCCAGAAAAACATCATCAACAACTTCCAACACGGGGAATAGCAAGAGGCTTATGCTGAGGTAAATCCAGAAACCCCCTAATCCATTTCTTAGATTGTGGATAATCCTGACCTTCCCATTTTAAAATGTTCCCTGAGGGTATTTAAAGTATCACCAAAAGAGAAATCCTCTGGAGGAGAGGCCGAAGGAATGGATTCCTCTGCATCCGAATCCTCAAAAGGAGAAAAAGCCTGAGAAAATTCCTCTTCATCAGCAGAAATGCTGGATGAATCAGAACCTGAACAGGACAAAACCTCAGGTGAAACATCGCTACTCCTTTTAGGAGGAGGAGGCTGAGAACCCCTAATAAGGGTCAACAAATCATTAGCCATTTTAACCATTTGGGATTGAGGGGAACGAGAAGAAACTGGAGCCTGCCATTTCACAGGTTTACGAATGGAAGATTTACCTGCAAGCCTGAAGGACTCGGGAGGCCTGGCAACCGCCAAAGTTGCAGCAGAAGTCAAAGGAAGAAGTTTGCTGTCAGAATGTAAAACGGAGGCCTCGGACACCGGAGTCAGCTTAGCGGTTCCGGCTCCAGCAGAAGAGGCGACTGGCGACAGGTCGGAAGGCAAAATGGAGGCCGAAGGCCTAAGGGACATGGACTCAATCAAGGCCTGCGGTTGTACATCTGCGGACTGCAAGGACTGCAAAGGCATATCACTGGCTACCGCCTGACTGACGACCAACTTAACATCATCCGAGGACTTAGCTTTCTGAGACCTGTCGCGGTCTTTATCCTTATGTTTCTTCGAAATATCTGAAGCTTGAAGACCGGCAAATGCCATACCAACGAATTTAGGCCAAACTCCAAAATGCCTAGGTAAAATCTTAGCCCGACGACGGATAGTATGCGGATTAAAGGAGGCACAGAGATCACATTTGGGAACATCATGGTCAAGGCCTAAACAAATAATTCAATAGGAATGAAAATCTCTATGGGGAATCTGCTTTCCACAGGTAAGGCAATTATTAACTTTTTTTGACATTCGTTAAGGCAAGAAAAGAGGATCCCCAATGGGGTTACTTAGCTGTAGTAGACTTCAGCTCTTGTAGTCAGAAACCAACAAAGGCAAAATGCCGACCGGCACTCGTGCATGAAAAGCGCCTGCTTCGGGCTCTGCAGCAAGGAAGACTAAGGAAGTGATGTTGGCTGCCTCTTTTTGTATCGGACGCCCTGACATCCTTTGCAACTGACTGCAACCAACGTCATTTTTACTTACCTTTGGTACTCTGGCCGACCGAGGGCTACCGGGGGCCATTAGTTAGGATTACAACAGTGAAACACGATGAGCATCCTGAGATTCTCTGTTTGGGGAACGGTCAGAGGAATGCTCCTTAAAGATTTCCTTCTTGATAGCTGCTGCCACCATGATCACATCCACAGCAGGACCCTTATTCTAATGCAGTCAATTCTTGGGAGGAGCAAGAATTTTGTCAGGCTTCTTAGGAATAGATTCCACAATGTTGGGTTCCTTTCATGCCATCTGAGACATTAAGCTTATGAGTGTATCTGGAGGGGGAACCACCCAACAAAGGCCTCCAAAAATACCAACTCCTCCACTGAGGGGGCTTCAGTGGTAAGGCCCCCATGCTTGCAAAGATGCTCCAAGAGATCAGCAAAGGAGAAGTCATTCTGCAGTGACGTAGTGGACCACTCTCGTTCCTCGAGATCAATATCCTCAGTGACAGACTCTTCAGATGAGCCAAAGTGCTTCTTTCTGCACTGCCTCTTGCCTGAGACCTCCCACTATGGCAAAGCCGGGGAAGAGGCAGGAAGCCCCTGTGATGACTGGTCACAGACACAGATGAAAATGGGGATGGAACACCGGCTGAGGAGTCTCGAACCATCTCCTTAGAGGAGAATATTCTCTCCATGATGTAGAAGGCAGAAGCAGATGCTTGCTTCCCGGAGTCCTAGTATCCGAAGATACCCGAAACACAGCCAAATCCAGAGGAGCTACTCCCCTCGCTCAGACACGGAGAACTGAGATGAGATGTCAAATGCCAAAGCTAAAAACAGGAGCTGGGATAGTCTACCTTGACCTGGAAACACCAGCTTCAATGCCATGGTTCCAAGGCCTAGTTGGCTCCACCTCCACAATAGTCGATGAGACCAAGGTAGGAGCAGGAACAGAGGATGGCCACAACATCAGTTCCAACCTTGGGGGTGGAAATACAGCCTGGGCCGAGGACCTTGGATCTACAGGGGCTGAGGAAGGAAAACAGGGTGATGGAGCCAAGGTTCCAGAAAGAGATCCTGGGCCTGAAGGAGTAAGATGTGATAGCATCTGGGTCTGCAAAAAGGACCTCATCAGTTGCTCCAAGTATGATGCTTTGAAACTGCCCACTGACCACAATGACCAAGTGGGGGCTTGGAGGGTGGCTTAGGGGAGAAGGAACTTGCCTGCTGGTTCCAAGTCAGGGGGACTTGGAACTGGGGTGGGGAAGGAGAAGACTCCGGTAACATCTCTGGTGGAGTGTGTGAGGGAAGCTACCCAAAGTGAAGCCCATTTTAACAAAAAAGGGGCTCGGTATGTTAAGGGCAGGAATGGAGCCTTGCTCGAAGTCTGCACTGAGGGCGATCGGATCCTAGGACTCTGAGTCAATGCTGGTACTGAGGCAGTCAGGGCACCCCAAGGCCATGGGACCATAGAGTACAGCGATTCCCCATGGAGGTCTTGGAGTCCTTGGAAGAGTGCTGTTTCTCTGATCCAACTTTTGGCATTGAAGCAGAAGAAGAAAAAACAGCTGGAAAAAAAGCCCTTAAGGACTAATTTCACCTGTTTCTTAGTATTTGCCCAGGACCTGAACCTCTCACAGATGGAACATGGGGAATCAAGGCGGGCAGTCCCCAAACAGTAAACACACTTCTCATGCATGTCTTGAGAGGGCAGCTTGTGTCCACAAGCAACACATTTCTTAAAAAACACTTTTCGATGATAAGGCACTCCAACACATTACACTTAGCAAAACACAATACTATCACTCTGCAACTACAGAAACAAAACAACAAACTCAAGAAGGCGGGAAAAGCCTATAGGATCATAGGAGATTACTAGGCTATCAACTTGGAGGTCATTTTAAGCATAGCCATTTCATCCCAATATAATACCACAGAAATGGTAGTCAATACCCAAGATTGCATTTAGTGATGACTGGCCATATCCAGGAGGGTTGGGGGTCACTATCCCCGGTAAGAATTTACGATGCACCATCCACTCACCCGGGTTCCTCCCACTACCAGCTAAACACACTAGTGCAACAAACCTAAACCTACGTAAACTAACATCTACACTAAACCTATCCTAACCACACCTAAAAAGGTAAAGAAGAAAACACCAGAGGAAAAAAAAACTACAATAAGCCTACACCAAAAAGATCAAAAGGATAGGTTTTTGCAGAACCACGGACTGAGCTGCTGACAGGAATGGCAGCAAACTTGATCTGAGGAGTCTAAGGAGCAGGGAATTCTGGGTAGGGGAAGCAGAGCCTGGCAAGTTGAACTCTGAAGGATTTGGCCATCGCTGGATCCAAGTCGAATCCAATAACCCACAAGCTGAAGCCAGACGGAGAAGACAACATTAGATCATACATTAATAAAAAAGAAAATAAACCATATTCACATTTTTCTATGTACATACATACATACATACATTGGCCCTCTTCAAAAGGAACCTTGATGATTGGATGGGAGATAAGAAATTCACCCCGGGGATCATGTCAGTCGCCCCGCTAGACAGGGGTCCGGGGAAGTAAACATTGTGAGAAGAAATATCTAGTGAATTGTTATGGCAAAGCTTGTACAGGCCCTTGGGCCGATAGCCTAGTACCAACCTATGAACCTATTACACATAAAAAGAAGTTATGTACCTACCATAACGTTCCATGTTAGTTGTCTTCATCTCGCCTTCTTTCTTGCTGGTTGGGGATCGGAGCTGATCCTCGGCTCTGACTCGGCCATCTTCTATAGCTCGAGAGCTGTTTACTGGCTCAAGGCTACCCCTTATCCCATGATGCCTAGCGATAGCTACCCAGATCTCGTTTGAAATAGTTAACCCCAGACATAGCCAGAGAATAAACCTGTCTATACAAATAAATTGAGTATACTTGTCATACTCTCTAAGTCAGTAGAGGAAACAAAGCAGAAAACACTCAGCCAGTGAAACCAGAACTCCTCTAAGTCCAATAGGACAGGGGGGCAGAGGGTGGGACGCAAGAAAGAAGGCGAGATGAAGACAACTAACATGGAACGTTATGGTAGGTACATAACTTCTTTATGTTAAGTTGTCTATCTCGCCTTCATTCTTGCTGGTTGGGACAGCGTCCCTAGCACCTACAATCCTGGGCGGCTCATTGGAACAGACTCTTCAGAACAGTGGAACCAAAGTCAGCTCTGCTCCTGGAGACCATATCTAGCTTGTAATGAGAAATAAAGGTATGAGGATTTGCCCACGTAGCAGCTGCACAGATAGAATCCATGGGCAACCTAGATTGGTAAGGCTACAAGAGGTGGCCAAGGCCCTAGTAGAATGACCTTTCGGTTTGATAGGTAACTCTTTGTTCCTTAATTGATAAATGAAAGTAATAGTGTGAGACAACCAACTGGATAAGGTCACCTTGGAAACTGGGAGACCTTGTTTACCTAGAGCATAGGAAAGGAATAGTTGGTCCGACTTCCTTAATTCCTTAGTCCTGTGCAGGTAAAAACGCAATTGTCTATGAACGTCCAATTGGTGTAATTTGTACTCTGCCTTGTTGGTGTGGTTAGGGAAAAACACAGGAAGGTCTATAGATTGGTTTAAATTATTTTCTGAGCAGACTTTCGGAAGAAATGAAGGATTAGTCCTCAGAGCAACCCTGTCTTTATGAAAAACCAAGTATGGAGGACAAACACATAGTGCCTGAAGTTCAGAGACGCGTCTGGCTGAAGTAATAGCTACCAGAAAGAGTGTCTTCCAAGATAGAAACTTAATGGGGCAGGACGCTGCTGGTTCAAAAAGGGGCAGAGTTAAGGAAGTTAGTACCAGATTAAGGTCCCAAGGAGGAGGGGGATCTCTCACTGGAGGCCTAAGGAGAGTGGTCCCTCTCAAAAAAGCTTTACAGAGCTTATGAGACATAATGTTTGAATTTGACAGACCAACATGAAAGTTAGAAATGGCCGCTAATTGAACCCTGATTGTAGCAGAAGCGGACCCAGAATGAAAAAGTTGTGCTAGGAATTCTAGAATTTCATGGACTGGGGTTGAAAAGGGATCTACGTTCCTAGCCTCTGCCCAACAAGAAAAACGTTTCCATTTACTAGCATAGGTTTTTCTGGTTGTGGACTTGTGAGAGGAGACAATAATCTCACGTACAGCCGGGGAAATGCTAGGAAGCCTGGCTAAGGTTGGAAGTGGAACAACCAAGCTGTGAGCTAGAGGGTTTGGAGGGATTGATGCAACCCGCCTGATTGATGAATCAGTAGGTCTGGAATAGGATCCAGAGTCCAGGGCTGATCGAGAAGGTAATGGTGCAGGAATGGGAACCATATCTGTCGAGGCCAGTAGGGGGCAATGAGGACATTTTGCAACCCAACGATATTGCTTTCTGTATGAGTTTTGGAATCAGGGGAAACGGAGGAAAGGCATAAAGAAGTCCCTGAGGCCAATCGTGGACTACAGCATCTCTGGGTGAGTGACCTGGAAGTGGAAGAAGGGAGTAGTAGTTGCTGCATTTGCTGTTGAAGGGGGTGGCAAAAAGATCGAAGCAAGGCTGTCCCCATTTGCGGAAGATAAGGTCTGCAACTTCCTGATTCAGAGACCACTCATTAGGCATTAGGATAGCTCAGCTGAGCCTGTCCTCTATGGCGTTGGACCTCCCAGGGATGTGCGTCACAATCAGAAAACGTTGGGAGGAAATCGCCCACTGCCACAGTCTGAGTGCTTCTTGACACAGGGGATAGAACCTGGTTCCGCCCTGCTTGTTGATGTACCACACCACTGACATATTGTCTGTTTGAATTGCAATGGTCCCAGAAGGAAGAGAGTCCTGAAGGGCTTGCAAAGCTAGGAGCACGGCTCTCATTTCTAGGACGTTTATGTGCAGATGGTACTCGTGAGGCTGCCAAGTGCCTTGGACTGTCCTGCCCTGATAATGCCCACCCCCCACCCTATCAGGGAGGCGTCTGTGGTCACTGTGGCTACCGAAGGAGACTGAATGAAGGGTCTGCCCTGAGTCATTAGTGGGGATAACATCCACCAGGAAAGGTACCTTTTGCATGTTTCTGTAATCATGATCATGTGCGACATGGGCAGCTGTTGGAAAGACCACTGTGTGAACAGAAGCCACTGAAGGATCCTCATGTGAAAGCACGCCAGTGGGATTAGAAGAACGGCTGCTGCCATGGAACCCAGAGTTTGAAGGATGAACCTGACTTGGATTCTTTGGCTCTGCATTAGAATTTGTACTTGCTGATGAATTGTAGACACCGTTTCTGGCTGTAGCCTTGCGGACATGTTCCTTGTGTCTAAGTCTGCTCCTATGTAGGTGATAGATTGACAGGGCAACAAGGCAGATTTTTTGAAGTTTATTGTAATGCCTAGCTGGGAGCAGATAGTGATTGTGTAGTCCCTGGCTTGTAGAAGTTGATGCCTGGTAGTAGCAGTGAGGAGCCAGTCGTCTAGATATGGAAACACCTGGAATCCTTGACGTCACAGGTGAGCCGTGACCACTGCCATACATTTGGTGAACACCCTGGGGGCTGTGGTGAGACCAAAGGGCAGAGCTCTGAACTGGTAATGACTGGCTCCCAGCCGGAAGCGAAGAAATCTCCTGGAGCGTCTGTCCATCTTGATATGGTAGTACGCGTCCTGAAGATCTATCGAGCACATCCAATTGTCCTGACCCAGAAAGGGTAGAATGGACTGTAGCGTGACCATCCGAAACTTTGTTCTTTGTACAGACCTGTTTAGTCTGCTGAGATTCAGAATTGGTCTCCAGCCCCCTGTCTTTTTTGGTACCAAAAAGAACCTTGAGTAAGTACCGGATCCGTGCTGGTCTGCCGGGACTTCCTGGATGACTTTTTTCTAGCAGTTTTGAGACTTCTATTACTGCTTGGTCCCAGTGGCGGCTGGTGAGTTCAAATCGAAGGGGGGGGGGGTTGCAGGAGACAGCTGAATGGGGTGGGGTCAATGGGAAGGGGTGTGGACAACTAGAAAGGGGAAGAGCTATGCTCAAAACCACAAAACCTGGAACTTTGATTACATACGCTGCCCTGGGTGCCAAACCGTCATTATGAGAGTGTAATCAAGACAATGTGAAGTGTAGAAGAATATTTCACTGCATTAGCTGCATGACAGCTTACTTAATATCTAGATTCTAGAGGGAAACAAAAAGACTGAGGCATGAAAAAATAAATTACTTTTTAAATACATTACTGGAATGCCAGTCAAAATCAAGTACAAGAAAAAAGTGTACTCCAGTTCCAATTATAATTTATATTCAGCTTTATTAAAGTACCAGGTAACATGCTGAAAGCAGCAATCTCTGTGATACTCCCACTTGTAAAAATGTTTCTTATCCAAAAAAGACCTGCTGCCTGACAACTATCTACTTGTTTCATGGGGAAAACATGATCAAAGTAAAAAATGAAAAGCAAACAAGAAACAAGCACAAGATACATTGCTTAAAGGATTACTGTACAGGTAAAGGACCACACACGATAGACTGGCATTCTGTTTGGTTTACAGGTAAAGCCTGCAAAGATGACTGCAAGTCTCCAACAAATGTAATGAGCTTCTTAAAATAATAATGTAATCCTGTCCTTTATTGCAAATACTGCCATATGCATTTCAATACCCAAGGCTTATACATTATCTAGTTATGCAAGTATTCTCTGCATGGCAACAGAAAGGCTTTCACTGTTGGCAATTCTTTAACAGTATGCTTATTAAAGCTTACTTGCATCTTACAATCTCAAACAAGCTTACCTGATGGTCATTAAAGCATTGCTACTTAAACACAGAGCAACAGGCACATTCTGAGTAATAATAAGCATAAATCCAACAGTATAAAACTATGACAAACCCGAACATTCTGCAAAATCAAGGGCAGAATAAAAGTAGTACTTGTGTCTACCTTGGATGGGGGGATACTCTGCACATTTATATTGCATAACTGCTCCTTGCCTTGCTTGGACACATCCAGAGTCGCACTACATGAGGCAGTGGGGTGCAACAAGTATGTCACAATTTGAAATGTCTCTGGCTGACTATGACGGCCCTGACACATTTGTCATACCTCTCAACCTCAGAGCAAGAAATCTGGACAAAGCCATACACAGAAGTGGGACAAGGCCCAAAAATAAGGACAATTTTAAACATTGCTCTTATAAACTTAGAAAGGTAATAAAGTAGTAGGTCTTGCATTAGTATGAAGTTCTGAAGGGTATGAAATCTGAAACACAAATGTCTGTCATTATTTTCTAACTTCAGTCTTTAATGCTTTGCTACTAATTTGGCAAAAAAACACAATTTTATGAAAAATGGACCAAAATGTGATGCAAAAATATAAAATAGACACACAATACAGCTGGGAACCTGTCAAAGAAGGGACAACTTTTTAATACTAGTACTGCTAACATGAGCAGCTGACAAAATAAAAGAATCTGCATGCATTTCTGAAATAAAAGTAATCTATAACTCTGATTATTACAGTTATTTCTTAATTGTAAACCATCCACATTTTCTTCCAAAATTGCCATTTTGCGGCGGGATTATTAGGGGAAGAGCAACATTTTGAGCCAAAATCTAGGACAGTTCAGAGGTTTGGATACGCCTAATTCTTTAAAGCAATTTATTTGCACATACCTCTCAACCTGTTAATGCAGGAAATCTGGACAAGGCCAAATATAGTTATAAACAGTACAAAAAATTGTTGTATAAACTGAGACAGTTGATAGAATAATAGGTCTTGCTTTAGCATGCATTTTTCTGAAGGTTATGAAGTCTGAAACTCAGTGTCTGTCATTATTTAGTGACTTAATTCCTAAATTATTTGCCAGAAAACCACACATTTAATGAGGAACAAACCTAAAATAAGAAGCAAAAATCTATTCATTCTGTGAAAATCTGGACAGTTGAGAGGTATAGTTCAGTCGCGGCTGTCTTTGAGTTTCCCGCCCTTCCCCCTCACAAAATCGTGGTTGAATGGAGCCTCCCCCCCTCAGCTATTCCAATGAACCATTACTTGGCTATTTCATCCCATTTACCATAAACACTAATGTGAATACTGCTTTACTTCTACGATGATTTGGACTTCATTTGAAAGTTTTATTTTGCATTTTACAGCACAAACACTAAGACATCTGCTAAACAAAGCAATGCAATCTCACAATAAAAACAGACCTAGCATTAAAACTTCTCTGCCCTTGAAACTCACATTCATTGAAACAGCATTGAAACCCACATTCAAAGAAAATACATTTTGCCAGTGACAGATAAAGATTAACTTTGGGCTGTTTTCAAATCATAGGCCCCTTACACATGAAACATACATGTGGTCTTTGATACACCTTTCTGGTTTTATTAAATTATATTCCTTGTACAATATAGTACAGCTGTAGAGGGCATTTTAAATTTGTTTTGAACATTTTTTCAGTAAACAGTGAAACAAAATGCATGCAGCAATAATGACAAAACTGCCCAATTCAAAACATTTTTCCAGTAAACAATGAAAAAATGCATGCACCAATAACGACAAAACTGCCCAATTCAGAACAGTTCTATCATAAAAGTCTACTCAAACTTCTACAGTCCACCAGTATCAGTAAATATGCACAATCTCTGAAGAAGTAAAAGTCATCTAAATAATACCACATTAAAGAAATCTGTAACTAATGAAGAGGTTGCTGCTAGAAAACAACTTTATATGTCATTGTTTCATCTACAAATAAAGTGACTGTTACCCTTGAGGAATAAATTGCCCATGTTTCATTAAAAAATGATAAGCCTGACAACAACTATCTACTTGTTTAATGGGGAAAACATGATCATAGTATCAGTAAATATGCACAATCTCTGAAGAAGTAAAAGTCATCTAATAATTGCAATAGGGAATGGATGGCAAACTGATAACAGGTTCAGAGTTACTAGGTATCTTCACCAAAAAGGACTGCAGCATCCACCCCCTTTACAATACAGTACAGTATCAGCAATGCATCTACCTACTGCGGGAGTAGAACCCACAGCCTTCTGCATCAAAAGCAAGTACACTACCGGTTATGTTATTAACAATGCAAGCAGACTCACTATAAGTATCACTAAACTTTTGTTCCCCTGCAGCTCTCAGCTTTTTGTAAAATCTACTTGACACTCAGCTGTATCTCTGAACTTTGCAGCACAAGAAATCTGGAAAAAGCCAAAATTTAGGGGGGGGCAAAAGACCAAAAAACAGGGACACATTTTAAACATTGCTTGTATAATGTTGGAAAGTTGCTAGAATAAAATGCTGTGTTACCACCATACATTTCACTGCCAAGCATTGAACCCTGGACCCTGTGCAAAACAGTCACAGCAACATACCACTATGCCAAATCAATCATCAATTTTATGAAAGAGGAAGACTGAAACTTAAATGGCTACATTCAGTGAATTCAGCTCTCACCATAGCTGTCAACATCTTAGCACAAAACACCTGAACAAAGCCAATAATGGGGGAATACAGCCCCCAAACATATTCAGTGGGTTCAGTTATCACCATAGCTCTCAGCCTTGGCACAAAAAACCTGGAGGAAGCCAATAATGGGGGAATACAGTCCCAAAAATAGGGACAAATTTCAAATATCCATCTTATAAACTTATAAACTTGCTATAATAGTAGGTTTTGTGTTACCATGTACTTTCTGAAGAATATGAAGTCTGAAATTCCAATGCTTGTCATTTTTATTTAATTAACATTTGTTAACTAGGGAAGTCTGACTTGGAACAAAAGGCAATTTTTGGCAGTGGAAGAAACACTCCAGACATGTCTTTGTAAGATGAGAGGACACCAGAGCAAACCCACACAAACACAGGAAGGACATGTAGACTCCACATATAAGGCACCCCAGCCAAGAATCAAACCAGACAACCTGTAGCTGTTAGGCAACAATGGTACCACTGCACCACTGCACAACTGGCTGTGTTGAGAAACAAACATATAGAAACCACAGATTTTATGAGGAACAGAACAAATATGAGGCAAAAATCTGCATTTTTTTTTTACAAATGGTGGTGGGTAGGGAATTCAGGCTCTTGCCATTTGGGCCCAAGGTACAGGGTTCAAGCCTTATTCTCTACCCACCACCATGTAGTGACTGGGACATTACACACACACACACACACACACACACACACACACACACACACACACACACACACACACACACACACACACACGAAGCTTCATTGTTCATTGCGCTGTATCCTGCATTATCATTGCCGGCTGAGGAGCTGTTATCCCGCGAAAGAACCTAAGGCTCTTTCTCTCTGTCCTGCGAGACCACCCTGCCTGCGGACATTGCAGTCCGATCCCTTTCCAGTCTATGCAGTTAGAACTACTGCATAGACTGCTGGGAAAATGTAGATGCACATGTTGTAGTCCGGACTGATGGTGGAGACAGTCTGGATTCTGTGCACATGCTCCAGACTGGTTCACCAGCAGTGTGTACATATACAAAATGAAGAACACCAGTTGCTGTACGTTTGAACTTTTTAATTCTTTTTCCTCTATTGCATGAATAAATTTATTTATATATGACATTTATTTAATATAAACAGTACTTGTTTACTTTTCTTATTTTACAGCTGGGAGGGCTGCTATAGTCCTACTGCATAATATAATTTAATATGTCCAATAGCACTGGGCCATCCCCTGCTTGGTCATTCAGATTTTATTAACAAACAATTCTGGAAGGGATTTCCTTGATGGTAAGGGGGGGTTGACAGAAGGGAATTTTGTAACGTCCAGATATAATGGACCGTACCCATCTGTCTTGTGTTAAATTTTGTCAGGCTTTTGGGTACAGTGAAAGTCTTCCCCCGACTGCCTCCAGAGGTGAGCAGCCGGGCAACCCTTCAGGGATGCTGAAAGGGCTTATCAGAGAAGGATTCTCTGTTGCCCTGGTTCTGTGAACCCCCTCTGCCATGAGGGCGGCGTCTGTTGTTATTGTTCCCCCCCCCTGCCCCTAGAGGAAAAATCGCTATGTGTGTCAGGCAAGGCTCCCTGGGATTTTCGGAACCACATTTTACCACTCTTCTGACCTTTGGGGTACGGTCTAGAAGGAGTGACAAAATGGACTCCCACGGCAGAGAGAGTTTTGCCTTCTTGCTCACACCTAGTCAAAGTGTCTTTCACCTGTGGTCCAAAAAGAAAGGAACCATCAAAGGGGGTGTTGGTGAATGATGCTCAAAAGGGTTCAGCAAAAGTACACAGCCGCATCCATGCAAGCCTCCTAAGGGCCACAGCCGTACCATTGGCTGCATAGGAAATGAGCCTCATGGAGGAGTTAACTATGGAATTAAGCGTCGCCAGCTGGGAAGCTACTTTAGCTTGAGCCCCCATAGCTGATAGATCTTGAAAGGTATCTCCGAGCTCTTTAAGGAGATCCCTCTGATGCAGGGTAAAATGACATAAATAGTTCAGTGACCTCATAGAAAAGGTCGCCGAAGCGAACATTCGCTTCCCGTATCTGTCCATGGTCCTAGACTCCTTGTTAGGAGGATGGACAGATGCAGAGGTCTCCGCTAACTCTTTTTTGGTGGCTGCTGCTACCACCATGGCATCAACAGGAACACCTTTGGTAAGGAACTGCTTATGCTTATCCTGGGGTGCTGTGATGAATTTGCCAGGTCTCCTCAGAGTTGGTTCCACTGTATCCAGAGCTGACCAAGCCTTTCGAGCCACCACTGCCATAAGTGGATTGAAAGGCAGAGAAACCCAGGAGGTGGAAGGTCGGGAACCGAACACATCCAGAAATACAGACTCATCCTCGGTAGGGGCTAGGGGATTCCAGTTCCCCCTTTGCTTAAGCATTTCTAGGATGTCCAAGAAGGAAACATCTTCAGAGGGGGATCTCGGGGACCCTTCCGAATCATCTAAATCTGTATTAGAAGTGACAGACTCAGGGGAGTCAATGTGCTTCCTCTTGCATTTCTTCTTACGAGGGGGCTCCTCTGAATGATCAGGGGAGGCCTCGGAAGAAGAGGAAACACCCAATGGGGTGCCCTGGAGCGCCGGTTCCCTACGCTTGGGGTCTGGAGGAGGAGTAGAGGTTGGCACAGGTACTACAGGGGACGGAGCCGGTGGGGCCGATAGTGGAGCTGACTCAGTGGCCAGCACACTCCTCCTGACATCGAAGGCGTCCCTGCCACGATGCAGAGAAAGCTCCGGTTCTGAGGAAATCAGAATCTTTCTCCGCACCGAGGGAGACGGCTCTGAGGCCGATGTAGGAGCTGAGCTCACCTGCGCCGAAGCTCCGAGAGGGAGAATGGGGTTGGACAAGGGTCCGATGCCACTTGCCCCCTCGGAGCCGACGAGGGAACCCTGGCGCCCAGATCCCTCGACGGAAGGCGCCACCGAAGGGATCGGAGCAGACGTCGGAAAAGAAGGCGATAGAGTTATCGGAGCCGACGGTTCCACTACTCGAACCCCAACGAACTTCGGCTCCGAACTCATTGGAGTCGGAGGAGGAACATCGATAGAAGTGGATAGAGCCGACACCTGTTGAGGAGGGCTGGACAACATCTTGGCAAGTGCCTGCGACTTTAGCAACCTACTGACCACTCTCTCCACATCATGATCGAACAGCCTAGAGGATTGAGAGGAGTGAGAGGATCGGTGACTGCGCTTGCTCTGAAACAAAGGAGACTGAGGAGCCGAATGTACCGATTCCATTGAAGGGGACCTCAGCCTCTTGTGGCTCCGCGAAGGCTCCGAAGTTTCTGATGGAGCCGACGGGGAGATAGTCTTATCGGTACCAGCCAGAACCGAAGTAGAAGGTAGAGTCTGAACTGAGGACGGCTCCGAACTTGGAGCTGACAGCTTGGTAGATTTAGGGGATTTCACAGGCTGAGAGCTCTTGGCCGGTGAATCCTGGGGTTTTAAAAGACCCCTAAGAATAAGCTTATTCTTGCGCTCCTGCAGGACTCCTGGACTAAAGGCATGGCAGATAGAACAAGAGTCCTGCAGGTGCACAGCGCCTAAACAATAGACACAAGAAGTGTACCCATCTGTCAGAGACATTTTTTGACAGCATGAGTCACATTTCTTGAATCCAGACACTTTGGATTCCTTTGACATCCTGAAAGAAGGAAACAACAAATACAACAGCAGCTACCAAAGCAAAATACAGTCTATACAAAAAACACACTATACTACAAGACTATAGATAAAGGTTTTTTTTTTTTTTTTTTTAATAGGAAAGCCTCTAACTTAAACAGCTAGCCTATGAAAGAAAGGTAGAAGGAAGGCCTCTAACCTAAATGGCTAACGTGACAAGAAGAGGATAGGGGGGGGCTCTCTAAGTTAAACGAGTTCTACAAGGTAAAGAAGGGATACTACAACTAAACACTAGCTATCACAAAAAACAAGACTATTCGTTAACAAAAAACACTGAAAATATAGAATTCTAGAGTAAGAAAGTTATACAAAAAACTTTATACAAGCCTGAGCCAGAAAAACGACATCTCGCAGCTGAAGCGGCAAACGAGATCTGGGTAGCTATCGCTAGGCATCATGGGATAAGGGGTAGCCTCGAGCCAGTAAACAGCTCTAGAGCTATAGAAGATGGCAGAGTCGGAGTCGAGGATCGGCTCCGATCCCCATCCAGCAAGAATGAAGGCAAGATAGACAACTTAACATCATGTTTTCTTTCTTTATAACTGTCAATTCCAGCATTACATAAATTCCATAATTCCTGCCTTCCTATAAACTTCACTGTTCCTCCAAAACATTATTTTGCATGAACAATCCAACAATATCCATTTATTTCTATGTAATTTGCTCTGTCTCATTTTCTAAATATATCTCTTCCAGTTCTTTTATTTCCTTTAAAATATTCAGATTTTCAGATACAGCTGGTTCAGACTTTGATTTCCATTTTATACTAAATGCTTTTTAGCACCCAACAGAATTAAACGCAATGCTTTCTATGTCTACGCAGTTCAGGCCCTGTGTCAAAAGAATCATTTCCTTAGTTACAGCCATTTACTCATCCAGTATTTCTGACAGAGTAATCTAAGGGAATTTTTAAAACTGTCAATTAATTGCACTCACAAAACATTTGTTCCCAGTTACCTCTTTTTTCCACCATAACATCTCCAACACCTGCAATCTAACAGAGGAAAAATTAATTGAAGTCTACTTGGGGTATAAAAATACCACTTAAACACTTCCAAGCAAAAATATTAACATTCTACACTTTGTTGGTAATTGAAAGCCATATATATATCCCCCATTGTTCCCTTGTAAACTGCTTTTCATGTCTCTCTTTTCAATCTTTTCTAACTTCCTCTGATTGATTCTTATAGTTATTGTGCAATATTTGACATGCCCTACTAATTATCCTTTAGCAGCCTCTGTTCTATATTCAACACAATATGTCTTTCACTTAGGGCTCTCATGTTTCTTTCTCTTTGCCTATACTCTGATATCAGACCCTTACAGGGAAGGCAGTCTAACCTACAGTCCGAACGTATTCTTGACCTCATCACAATCTATTACCTTGCCCTCTTAAGTTATTTGCTCCCAGTACCTTGATTCCTTTGCCAGTCTTCTCCAGTTATTGTTATAGATTAGTTCTTAGAGCACTTTTTACTGCTTTACAAATATAATACTCTGTATTGTTATTCTTCTTCTTAAGGATCTGCATCCAAAAAGTCCTACTCTCTCAATATTTCTTGAACTCTTTCCTTTTTTCTTCATAATCATCCCTTTCTACTTTGAATTACAACCTTCTGCTTGTGTTACATATACACGAGCCTTAACTCTGTACCTCTAAAATACCCATTCAAATCAGGTAATCCTAAACCACCTTACTTTATTGGCAGGAACAACTTGTCCCATTTAATTCTTGCCCTCTTCCCCCCCAAGATAAATTCCTTCAACTCTACTACTGACCACAACTTCTCCTCTGATTGATAAAAATATGCTCGACCCATATATAAAACTAAAGGGCCTAAAAGCATTTTCACTGCTTGTATCTTACTAGCCATACCCATAAGCAAGAGCTTTAAGTTTCTCAATTGTTTAGTCTCTTCCCACATATCCTTAGTTGCCACAGCAGAAGTCTTTTTAATCTACACACCTAAATACTTCACCTTATTGTGTCACTATAAGTATGGGTATTGCTCAACCAATTTGTGTGAGGGTGAATAATTAACGGTTACAGTATTTGTTTTATCTTTGTTAATTTTATATCCAGAAAAAACTTGAAACTGTATTAAAATGTTCCACAACACTGACATTTCCTTTACATGCTTTATTAGGAAAAAATATCACCTGCAAAAATTGTCCACTTTTCTTGATTACTATACCAGTTATATCCTTGCATTTCTGAATCCCTTATTTTCTTTCTCAATGCCTCTAAATATAAAGCAAACAACAAATGGAAAACAGCAAACCCTGCCTGGTTCCCCTGTTCAAACTCAAGAGAGGAATCCTTGCACTTTAATTCTCATCTTCAGTCCTTCATATATCTTCCAAATTACTTTACAACTGCATCAGGGAATGCAAATGCTTCTGCTGCCCTACTTAAACTCCCAGATTACTCTTCCAAATGCTTTCTCACCAACAGCAACATTTTCTTACATTCTGTTTCCCACTAGATCATCATTTTTTCTATTAATATTATCAAATGTTTGCTTCCCCCTCCACAAAAACCACACCCATCCACATCTATCAATTTTGGCAACACTTCTACCATTCTTTTAACTAGCACAGACGAACACTCTGTAATCATGGTTTAAAACTGAAATGGGTCTATATGAAACTGGGCCTGGTGAGGCTTTACCATCTTCAGGTAATACAGACAGCATAGGATGGCTTTCTTCCAAGATGTTGGTGCTTCCTCTCCTTTAAAAATACCTGTTAAAAAATCTCTCAGATCATTCTCTTTCTTCCCTTCTAACATCTAAACGTCAACAGGAATACAATCTGTTCCTGGAAACTTCCCTGCAGATTGATTATACATCACCATTTTCGTCTCATCTCCTTCTATCTTAACTATTAGTTGCTGAGTCGCATCTACCTCTAACCTTGGCATTATTAAGTATTCCATAAATATTTCCATCTGTCCCCTTTCTGGATTTCCATATTTCTCTACTTTATACAAGTTTTCAACAAATTTCTGAAATACCTCTAATACCTCTACAGGATCTCTGTTTTTTTTTTTCTTTTTTTTTCTTGTTACAGGCACACACAATTTGGTGATAACCCTTTGTACTCTCTATTGTCTAAGTCATTGTGCTTAAGTTTTTGTGCACTGAAGTTATCAAAAATAGCTGCTTAAGAGCAATCTTTCTAAACTCATGCATACTATCCAAATTTCCCCTTATTTTATCTTTAGCACTCTGCAGTTGTACCTCTTCTTGTTCTGTGAAATTCCAGCACCTCTAAATAATTCGTTACTTCTTAAGCATATATATTTCTAATTTCTTTCTGCCCTGTTTTAAAAACACATTTCCATTTTAATACCTTTATTGAATTATCACTTAAGAAATAGGAAATCATCCATTTATATAAATGCAAACAAACCATATCGACATGTTCCCAGTAGCACGTTTTACATCACATATATTTTATATACAACTGTCATCAATCCAACATAATATAAATTGTTTAATTCCTGCCTTCCCTTAAATCTCAGTCCCCCAAAACATTATTCTGCATGTATTGTTCCCACAATTTATTTTTTTCTATGTAATTTGCATACACTTTTGTAAAGATCCCACTTCCAGTTCTTTTATCCCTGTACAATATCCAGTACTTCGAGCCACACTTGGTTTAGAATCAGATTTCCATTTTCTAGTAACTGCTTTTTGGCAGCCACCAAAATTAAACTTAAGGCCAAGAGCACTGGAACAATAGAGTGAGGGGGAGGGAGCCCCCCCCCCCCACACACACACACTTTTACAGCTAATTGGCCATAAGGGCTTCAACAATAAAAAAAAAAAAATCCAAACTCCATGGCAACAGGTTCTTTAAGGATCCATGTGTGCGTCGCATGCCAGTGGAAGTTCACTCCACACTTACATGCGCGGAATTTAAACTAGCATTCCGTGAGTATTTCTGCTGATTGTTGCTGCCAGAAAGTTATGCTGTGCCCTAGAGAGTCACAGTCATGCTTTGCTTCCAGGTAAGGAAAGTTTTTTGCAACGTTTCAGATACTCTATGTCTATCTTTTAATCTTTTAAACCCAGAAGTGTGCCAGCTTCATGTTTGATCTGTTCTGGGATGGCTGGAGCTTTGAAATTTTAACTAATAGAGGTACTTCTAGTTACTTGAAAGTTAATCCTTAATAGTGTGGCAATTTCGAACGATATGCTCTTCAGATAACTCAAATGTAGCATTAATGAGAAAGAAACTCAAACGTTGTGAGTGTGTAAGGGCGATAGCTTGATAATATAGGTTGGGTTTGTGTTCAAATTTCAGCGGATGTTGTATTTTTGTTTTAAAGGCTAGTGAGAGTGCTTTATTTTTTAAACTACAGCAGAAGTTGTATTTTATTTTGAGTGCTACTTCTTAACACTGATTACAAATTAAGAGCAACATACAAGCAAGAGCACATTGAGCTGCTTTTTTTCCTGCCCTGCTGTCTGTCGATTGTTAAGTGCAGGAGGAGATAACTTGCTGAATTTTCATGCTCACAGTTTTTTTTTTTTGGATTAATTTCTTCATCGGTGAGGCTGTGGAGCTGGTATGTGTAATGTCAGGGGTGTTGCCCCCTGACAACTTTTCTGTTAACGGGGCAGCACAGAAATGTAATCGAGTCGCATTGTACTGTAAACAATTTAGGCTGGGAACGTTATGTGGTGGTTTTCTCGTAACACATTTAAACTTTTACTCTTGTAGCTGTAGTCCAGACGTATTTTGCCTTTAACATTTTACACAGCTCATGTGGACTCAGTGAGTATACAAAAACGATAAATTGCAGTCGACTTTTGTACTGCAGAGCAATAGGTTTCTCTTCAGTCAGTCTGTCTGCTGGCACACACAGTTCTTACAGTGTTTAAGATGGGAACTCCAGCTCTATTCAGTCGCTTACCGCTTGCTCAGAGGTGACCTGTGCCTGACATACAAGGCCATGTCAAACCCAGATTTGATGAACATGCTTCACCTCAAAAAATCTAGATCCCTCAGAACTACAAGGGCAGGAGACTTAAACCTTGGCACGGTTATTAATAGGACGTGCTGGAGGGACAGATTCATCACCCAGAGACTCCCTATGCTGTGGAACAAAATCCCGGTACATGTGAGGCAGAGCACCTCGCTGGCCTTGTTCAAAAGAAATCTTGACCAATGGATGGGAGATCGCAGATATACCCCAGGGATTACCTCAGTGTCACTGCTTGACAGAGGCACAGCAAAATAATGGGCATAGTTTCCTTCAAACTAAAGGGGTGGCGAAAGCCACAAAACTCTGGGCTAGGCTTATAAATGCCCTTGGGCAGATAGCCTAGTATGAACCTATGAACCTATAAGTGAAAATAGGCAATGCCTCTGATTCTGATTAGAAGTGAGATTTACTATTCCTGGAAAAACTCATCCTTCATTACCTTATTTTAAAAAATACATGTGGTCATACCTTTCAACCTTTTTAGTGCAAGAAATCTGGACAAAGGCTAAAGTAATGGGGGGGGGGCAAAGGCTCAAAAATAGGGACTGATTTTTAAATATTGCTTTTGCAAAGTCATGTGTCATTTTATGGAGAAATGTATTCATCAGCAACTTCTACAGTACCTCTCTCTTCACAATATTATAGCTAACTGTCAACATGGCTTTAGACCTCACCATAGCACCACCACACCCTCCCTTTCTTTTTTTCCTTTAACAGCAATCGCAGCAATAATCTTTCTTCTTTCTTCTTCATTGACCTCTCCAAAGCTTTTGAACATGGGCAACCACTCTTCTTTAATTAGCATTCTTGAATTGATTCATTCTCATTTCTTGCCATCAAATGGTTTAAATGGTTTTACATCAAGACAACAAGCTCTTGATCCTCTCCTCTTCTCCTCTTACATTGATCTCCTCCACTCTGTAATTCCTCGCTACCTGCATTCAATATGCTGATGACTCCACCATCATGCTCAGCATCCTCTCTTCTGATCTCATCTCACTCTCTCACTATGTTCAACACAGTAGAGACACATTTCACTAAGCGCACTCTACTTCTCAGCTAAAAACAAAACAAAAAAAACAAAAAAACAAACTTCCTCCCCACCCCACTAACCTCACTAAACTTCACCATCTTAACAAACAACAACTTCTGAATCTCAACCTCTGACTCTACTCTAAAACTAAACTGCTAAGAATATCTCTCTTTTGACCAACATACTATAACAACTTCAAACAATACTCAAAAATAAGTAATTCAAAAATGGGTTGCATTAAACCATTTCTCACCTTCTACTAGAGCTACTATTGCTCACTCCCATCTAATCTACTTATGCCTATCCTATCTTCTCCAACCTCCACCAACCTCAAGAAAACTACAAACAACCTAACCAAAACAAACCTAAACAAACTAGCAACCTACTGGCTGGTAAACCTTAGCATCCCATCACTGCCTTAATTTTAAATTACTGGGGCTGGAACTGAAACAAAAACTATATTATTGTCTACAACTAAATTATTATCCTCAACTACTGTACCAGCCTAATAACACCCCTACACAATCAATACCCTTCCCTATTATAACTCTCACCTCTCTTACGTTCCTCCTGTAAACTTCTACCCAAACCCATCCTATTAGCAAACGTGACCTTTCCATACCTTACTGTAGCTGTGGCGGAATTTGCTGCTTTAAGACTTTCTTTGCAGGGCATCTACCTCTCTTCAAAAAACAAATCAAACTGTGCTTCCACACCACTGGGCTTTGTTCTTGTGCTACTCAGGTAACTTTCCCTCACCCTCCTCTCTTTTTCTGTACCACCCTCTCTCTATTTAGCTGTACCCTCTCTCCTTACCTTTTGTACTCTGCCTGCTCTCTTCCCTCTCTTGACTGTCTTCCTCTTGTTTCCTCTCTTCTTTCCTCTCTCCTGTTTCTCTCATATTTTTCCTCTCTTCTTTATTCTTTTCTCCCTCCCTGAGCTCTAATTATCTATTCTATATTAATCCTTCTATTCTCTGGCATACTTGTTGTATATTGTTTTTAACTAATAGAAATTGCATATGATTTATAAATGTGGTTGTGTATGTTCTATAAATGATTTTATGTGAGATCTTATTATTATATTTATGTTTATTTGTTTTTTATTGTTTTTGTTATTATTTTTTGTTAGTTTTCTTATTGTTTGTTTGTTTTTTTCTCTGGACATTTATCCCCGGGCCTCTACTGAAAATGGACATATGTGTATAAACAAATGTAATGGACCATAAATAAATGTGTATATCATTTATTGATTTCAAACCTCACTGATTTGGCACAAAAATAAAAAAAATTATGAAGGTCAGACCAAAAATATGAGGCAAAAATCTGGACAGTTGAGAGGCAGGGATGTGGTGTTGCTTTGGGTAATGCCGTTTTGTTAACGTCACATACAGTATCTGCCTAACCGGCTTTGGGACTAGGATGCTAATCCATTCTATAGTAAATCTAAGTGAATGAGCAGTCGAAGTACAACGATTGGAATATACTGCAGATCATTGTTGAAGACCTTTCCTTGCCATTTCTGAAAAATATTACTGTGCATTACTGAGTGACTCGCATTTCTGGAGGAATCCTTTTGGCGATGAGTGCTGTCCCATTAACGGAAAAGTACTGAAATTTCTGCTGTTAGTGTGTATGTGTGAGTGAGTGTATGTGCATGTGCACTCATGGTTCCCTATCAGAATCCTGAAACACTATAAGCCTGAAAGTCAAAATCCTGAAAACTAATGACTGAAAATGCAAAATCTCGAAAATGCAAAATCCTGAAAAGTCAAAATCCTGAAAACACAAAATGGACATGCTGACATCACTGTGGCTTTGCTATTGTTAGCCCTGTGGTGTTAGGTCATGCGTTGGGTCCAGGTAAGTGTGCGGTTGGTTTTATGTTAGGGTTAGGGGCGGTATAAGTGAGTTAGGGTTAGGGCGCAGGTTAGGCATGTATGCAATAGTGGCAAATATTGGGGTTAGGGGCGGTTTAAGTGAGTTAGGGTTAGGGCGCGGGTCAGGTGAGTATGCGATAGTGACGGACCTTAGGGTTAGGGTTAGGGTCAGGGTCAGTTGGTAGATATTAGTGTCTTTATAGTAACATATTAGCATTATTTGTGTTTTCAGGATTTTGACTTTCAGGATTTTGCATTTTCGAGATTTTGCATTTTCAGTCATTAGTTTTCAGGATTTTGACTTTCAGGCTTATAGTGTTTCAGGATTCTGATAGGGAACCGCACTCATACATACACACACAAACATGTTTTTTTTTTCATTTAAATATTTAAGTCTGTGGCAGCACCTCTTTATGTATGTTGTGCAGCAGCAAACTCATTAAACTTTAGTGATGCATGAAAGCATTCCCCTGGGATCAGTTGATCAGCAACTGTAAGTATCTAATATTCCTGGTCCATTTTATATTAATAATTGCAAAATCATATTACATACAAGCTAGTGAAAGATATCACACAAAGCATATTTGATGGGCACTACACCTGGCAGTGATACTTTTTGTAGAAGAGCTAGTAGTATATTAAATGACATGCTTATACATTTATATAAATGTTTATCATTTTTGTATTTCTGTAAATGTCTCTGCAATCAATCAGTGTTAACAGAACTGCTTGACCTCATAAGAAACCCCACTGCTGGATAAACAAAAATGCTGTTGATGTTGTGTGCATTTTGAATGGTTATTGATGTAAGTTTTTGAAAAATATTAGAAAAATTATCATTTTCATTTTAAGACTTTGAATCTAATGAAAGCAACCTCTGTAATGACATGTGCAGAACATTTCAGCTGTTTATATTTTTATGGTAACAGTTACGGTTGTAGAGGGACATTCTTTATTAGACTGAACACACACTACTTAAGTATCATTAACTTGCTACCAATTGCTCAACTAAAGGAGTACTCATAAATGGTAGAATGTCTTTTTTTACAGGGAGTAAGACCCTTTGCATTATTTATGTGGATGCTCTGTCCCCTCATCACAACTGGAGATATACTGCCTACAAAGTCACACAGACTCTGAGAAGGTGTATTTGTAGACAAAGTCTGTGTTTACATTGTTAGTAGCACAACAGATAGTATAATTGCTTTTGACGCAGAAGGCTGTGGGTTCTACTCCCACAGTATGCAGATGGATTGCTGATGCTGTATTGTGTTGTACTTTAAAGGGAGTGGATCCTGCAGTCCTGTGAATGTTCTCATTTGGAGGAGTTACCTAGTAGCTACGAGCCTGTTATACGTTTACCACCCATTCCCTATTGCAATATTACTAGCTTATTTTTTTTTTTATGTAACATAGGCAATTTATTCTTCAAGGGCAATAGGCACTTCATTTATAAATGAAACAATGAACTATAAAGTTGTTTGCTAGCAGCAACCTCTTCATTACTTACAGATCCCTGTAATGTGGAATTATTTATATGACTTACTTCTGCAGAGATTTTGCATATTTACTGATAATGGTGGATTGTAATGACAGAAGGTTGAGTGGCCTTTTATGGTTGAAATTTTCTGAAATGGGTAGTTTTATCATTATTGGTTCAAACATTTTGTTTCATTGCTTACTAGAAGACTATTCAAAACTACAAATTTAAAGCACATTCTAACAAGTGGTGCTGTATTATACAAGGAATATAATGTAATACAATCAGGAAGGTGAATCAAAGAACACATACATTTATGCATGGCCCTAAAAATGTGTAAGGAGCCTATGGTTTGAAAACAGTCCAGAGGTAAGCTTAGTCCTCCACTGGCCAGATGCAAAATGAATGTGGGGTTTCATGTCATTTCAATGAATGTAAGTTTCAAGGGCAGAGAAGTTTACTGCTCATGCTAAGTCTGCTTTCATTGCATGACAGTATTGTTTAGCAAAGGGCTCAGTGTTTGTTTGAAACTCAAGTGTCTATCATTATTTAAGTTTTGCAGTCCTCATACATTTGCCAGAAAATCATACATATTGAGGAACACACCAAAAATATGACACAATCAGGGACAGTCAAACATGTGCTCTGATCTCTCAACCTCTTAGGTAAGAATCAGGAGAAAGTGTGAACGGCTCAAAATCAAGGGCAAGTTTTAAGCTTTACTCTTGTCACCAAAGCAATGGATGAAGATAAAAAAAAAAAAAGTAAAAGGAAATGCCAAAGGGCTTTGGCCGACTAAGTTTGAGGTGACTGCAAGCTAGGAGCAGTTATTGAATCCCAAAATGACTTAACCATCATGCAGGAAGGTTTGTCCTAAACAATAACTGGTGCCAGAATCATGAAATGAAACTAAACTCCAAAAAATACATTATCATATCCTTTGGGAAGTCATCTACTCCAGGGAGCTGCCAAATTGA
This sequence comes from Protopterus annectens, assembly GCF_019279795.1. Lineage (NCBI taxonomy): Eukaryota > Metazoa > Chordata > Ceratodontiformes > Protopteridae > Protopterus > Protopterus annectens. The sequence continues at coordinate 472,956,006 of NC_056741.1, forward strand.
CAATGCCCCTTGAGAAGTGACCCAGTTGTTTGGCATTTCAGAATTTGTGTGTACAGTGACCTAACTTTTGACTAACGTGCACAGAGTCATAAGAAAGTCTTTCTGTACTGCACACCTTATAAACAAATTGATTGTGACTAGATCTAGAGATGTAATTGTCCCCCTTTACAAAGTCCTCATTAGGTCAATCATTTTGAATAAGGCCCACTTTGGCATGTATCTGTCCAGACCCATGCAACAACTGGAATACCTACAGAGATAACTTACTAAAAAGATACAAGTCCTTAACTACAGGTCTTGCATGGACCACCTCAAAGATTTATCACTATACTCCATATCCTACAGAATGCTTAGAGGTGACATGTCTGGCTTAAAAGGCATCCTCCATCCTAATACAGATGGACCTACTGAACATCAGCAAGTCAAATGGCATCAGAAATACTCAGTCCAGGTATCTAAACTGAATGTTGTGGAGAGATAGATATATATCACAGAGGCTTCCACTGTTCCAGAACAGATTACCCATTCAAGTAAAACAAATCTCATCCCTGTCCATATTCAAATGCAACTTTGATCTAAGGATGGGTAATGGAAAATGTACTCCAGGATTGCACCTCGTGCCACTAATGGATAGAGGCAGTTCCTAAATGCTGCATCCCTTACATGGGTCCCCTCAAATTATCTATGGTATGATCACAGTTATTCTCACTAGGGCTAATATACAATTATCAGCCATGGGATAGGCAAGACCAATCAGGAAATGTTAATTCAAGCACCAAAAGGGAATTGGCTAAGCTTAAAATGTCCTCCAAGTGAACCTATGTTGTGGTAGTAAATAGTTTTTAAAAAATTGCCCTTTTTTAGATCACAAAGTGCCCCTCTCACCCCCCCCCCCCACCCAGTCTTCAACAGCTTCCGACACCTATGAAAAAGGCCTTATTATGTCTAGGCAATTCTAATCCGGTATCCCAGCTGAAGTAAAAAAAAAAATTCCTTATTTATACCTTTTTCTCACCAGGTATTTCCTGCAGTGTACTCTGTAGGAAATGTTTATGGTCTGTAAACTCATTACCCTCCCAAAACATGTGTTCCCATACCTCTTAACCTCATAGTACAAGAAATCTGGACAAAGCCATACATACATGTGGGACAAAGGTCCAAAAATAGGGACTATTTTTAAATATTGCTCTTACAAACTTAGAAAGTTGAAAGAATAACATTACCATGAATTTTCTGAAGGAAATGAAGTCTGAAACTCAAATGTCAGTCATTCGAATTTCAGTCTTCAATAAATTTACCACTATGAAAAATAGACCGAAAATATGAGGCCAAACTCTAGACATTCTGTGAAAATCTGTACAGCTGAGGGTGTGTGTGTTCCCTGTTACCTCTTTCTCCTCCATCACACCTCCAACAATTGCCATCTACACGATGACAAGTTCTTTGGAGTCTGGTGTATAAAAATATCAGTGCAAAAACTTCCAAGCAAAAGTCCTAAATCATCTAGACTTTGCTACATAATTGTGTCATGCATATGTCTTCTAGTTGTTTCCTTGTGAACTAATTGTGCAAAGTCTCTTCCTAATTTTTTCTAACCTCCTGACTGATTGTCTATAGTTAATTATGCAACATTTTATATGCTTTACTAATTATCCTTTTTTAACAGCAGCTTCTGTTCTAGATTTAATGTCTGTTTCATTTAGGATTCCAATATCCCTTTCGCTTTGCCTATAGTCTGATATCAGTCTCTGAAACTCTGATAGGGAAGGGAAGGTAATCTTTAGCCAGCAGTCCAAATGTTTTCTTGGCTTCTTCCCATTCTACTACTCGTCCCTCTCCAGTTATTTGCTCTTAATACTTTGGTTGCTTTAATCAAATTTTCCAGTAAATTCCAGCCCCCTCTTGCTGATTCTCTGTACTCCTAATTGTAGACACCCCTATCGGCAACACCTCCTTTCTCCATTCTCATCTTGGCTTAGTTCTTAGAATACTTTCTATTGTTTTATAAATATAATGTTCTGTCTAGTTGTTAGTCTCCTTAAAGGTCTGCATCCAAAATTCCACTCTCTCCTTATTTCTTGAACACCCCCATTTCATCATCATTATCCCTTTTCACTTTGAATGATAGTTTTCTGCTTATGTTATGTGGATGAGCCTTAACTGTGTAGCTCCAAGATATCCATTCAAATCAGAAAATCTTAGGCAACCTTGTTCTGTTGGATCAGTGTATCCCACTTGACCAAATTCCTACAACTCTCTAGTAATTGTCCACAAATTCTCCTCTGGTTGATGAGCATACGCCTGACCTATACATAAAACTAAAAGAACTAAACCATTTCATTGCTTACATCCTACTATCCACAAACAAGACCTTCCAGTTTCTCAGTTTATCTATTATATTTTGTTTATTCTCTTCCCACATATCCTTAGCTGCCTTAACAGAATTATTTTAATCTATACTCCTAAATACTTAATTTGATTATGCCCCTGTAAATATGGGTATTGCTGAACCAATTCATTTGTGGGTACACAGTTCACAACTTTAGCCTTTATTTTATCTTCACTAATTTTATATTCCAAAAAGACTTTAAACTGTCTCAAAATGTTCAACACTGAGATGTCCAGTTCTGATTTTATCAAGTACAAAATAATATCTGCAAATAAAGCCAGCTTTTCGTGATTACCATACCAATTATATTCTTGAATTTCTGACTCCTGTATTTTCTTTGCCAATGGCTCTAAATATACAGCAAATAAAGACAAAAGAGGACATTCCTGCCTGGTTATACTGTTTGAACACAACCTAACAGAGAGGAACCCTTCCACTTCATTTTTTGCCACCGTTCCCTCATATAACATCCTACTTAACCTTACTGTATCAGGGGAATGCAAAAACTTCAATTGCCCTACTCATAAAATCCCAACTTACTCTGTAGAAGGCTTTCTCTGCATCAAGACCCACCAACAGTGGCATTTTCTTACACTCTACTTATCTCTTGATTATCACTGTTCTATTACCATTGACAAATATTTGCCGCCCCCTTCACAAAACCATAATGATGCATAAGTATCAATTTTAGCAGCACCTTTGACATTCTTTTAAATATTACAAACATAAGCACTTTATAATCATGGTTAAAAATTGAAATGAGGTTACACGAATTTGGGTCTGATGGGTCTTTACCGTCTTTAGGTATGACAGCCACCACAGCTTTCTTCCAGGATGTTGGTGCTTCCCCTCCTTTTAAAATACTGTTAAACAAAATCTTCCAGATCTTTATCATTTCTTCCCTCCTAGCTTCTAAACTTCCACAGGAATACCATCTATTCACAGACTTTCCTGTAGATTTACTGTATGTTACCATTTTATCTCATCTCCTCCAATCTTAAAATGTTGAGCCTCATCTATCTCTAATCTTGGAATGCTTGTGTTTTCCATAAATATTACTAATTGTTCTCTTTCTCGATTTCCACATTTTCCTGCTTTATACAAATCTCCATATAATTTCCAAAGAATCTCTAGTTATTTTCTTCTATAGGCATCCTAGGTTTGGCGATATTCCCTGATTGCTGGGAAAAGTTTGCTTCTCTTCTGCCTGGAGTACAGTGAATAATCATTTTCCATAAACACTCTACTGTCTCCAGTTTATATTAATTTGCCTGTTTGCCACAGTTTTGTCAGGATCAACTATTTCTCCTGGTATGACTGCATCTTTACTAATACAGCTCTTGGCTGCTTTTTCATTGCCAGGTTTGGAGCATACACAATTTGTACGCTTTCAATTAAACTCTGCTGAGGAATACCAGTCCAGTTGCTTATTTGTGCTTTCATAAAATTAATAGTCTGTTGATTCTCTGGTACAGCAGAAAATCTCATGTTTTCCCTGCACACCAAGGTCTAACTCTACCATTTTTTGAAAATGCATTTTTTGGGCATTCTCATAACCAACCTTTCCTTTATTTTGACTTCTGATTTTTGCAGTTTTAAACATTCACATGAATAGCTGTTTAAAGCTTCTCCATCTTCCAGCCTTTTGTTATCGGAGTTGGTATACTCCTTCAATGTTTTGTTTATTTTAATCAGCTCAGAGCGCATTCAATTTAGTTTTTCCTCTAGATTACCGGAAGCCATCTCTTGTACCAAAGCTGGAGCTTGAACTGCTTTTTGCTGAACAGCTGTAAGATTCTTCAAAGTTAGTGTTTTCTCTTCACCTTTTATAGTTGCTTTTCTTTCAGGCTCTCTATGTTTCTTCTTTGCTGGTATCCAGGCATTGTACTTAGTAGCCAGTAATTGCATTTTAATAAAACTGGTAGAGTTACTAGCCCTTATCGTTCAATTTCTTTTTTTTTCACACTGGGAAGGTTGAAATTAAGCTGATGATCAGTATGCAGCCATCTTGGAAGTCCTATCAATCAAGTTTTATTTTATCTCAATCACTACCTTTTACTTCAGAAGAAATTTCTAGCTTACACAATAACTCTGGAATAATGTCTACTACCCATTCCTTAAATTCCTCTGTTTTAACAAGTAGGTGGAAAAAGTACAGTTGTGTACACTTACCATAAATGTAGATGTTCGAGTGTATTCACTGTTGCAGTCATCACGTTTGGGTTATCTGCTTGCAGTAGCCCTCAGTCGGCCTGACTAACAAAGTCTTGGGTCCTGCGTCAGTTGCTGTCTCTTCTTCCATTACATCAGGTCGTCAGGGATATAAAACATGCAGCCAATGCCATTACATCAGTTTTTCTTGCCCCAGATGTCAGGTGCCCCCCTAATGGGAAGCAATTACACACACACACACACACACACACACACACACACACACACACACACACACACACACACACACAAGGATATACCTCCAATAAAAAAGCAAATACACCAAAAAACTTTTAGGCATAGTAAAGGAGAGTAGAGGTATAGCCAAAAGAAGTCAGGGGGCTGGAGGGAGGGTAACCAGGACTGCAACAGTGAATACACTCGAACATCTACATTTATGGTAAGTGTACACAACTGTACTATGTTCTTCCTGTTTCACTATTGCAATCATCACATTTGGGTAGATTCCCAAAGCTAAGGATGGGAGCATGAATTTAGATAGCATTAGGACCAGCTATAAGGCCCTGCAAGGCAGCAGTGGCAAAGCCAGCTCTGGATTTAGAGAAAATTGGCAAATGATGATGCTTGGTGAAAGTATGTACAGAACTCCAGGTAGCAGCTTCTAGGATGTCCCTGGTAGGGACGCCTCTGAGAAGGGCTGTAAAGGTAGATGCAGCCCTGGTGAGTGGGGTCTGATCCCCTGTGGGATAGGTTTTCCATGGTGCTTATAGCAGAAATTAATGCAATGGCCTATCCATTTAGAAATGGTTTGCTTTGAAATAGCCTTCCACTCTGCCCCTGCAGCAAATGCCACCAGCAGTTGTTCAGATTTCCTTTGAGGTTTAGTCCTGTCCAAGTAAAATCTAAGTTGTCTGTGCACATCTAAGAAATGCAGTATCCGTTCCCCTTTGTTCTGTGGATTAGGGAAAAAGGTTGGCAAATGAATGGACTGATTAAGAGCCACACTGGATACCACCTTGGCCATGAAGGAGGGATTGGTTCTGAGGGACACCCTGTCCGAATGAAAGATGATGAAAGGCTTCACTGCCATAAGGGCCTGTAATTCATATACCCTTCTTACTGAAGTGATTGTTTTCCAAGAAAGGAATTTTAAATCTGCAGCAGCAGCTGGCTCGAAAGGAGGAAGAGTGAGTTTCTCCAATACAAAGTTAAGGTCCCAGGTTGGAGTTGGAGCTCTCATGGGTGGTCTTAAATTTTTGGCCCCTCTGAGGAACTGCTTGAGCAGTGGATGAGAAAAGAGAAGAGGTTCTGTGTTATAATGAGTTGAAATGGCTGAGGTGTGAATTTTGATGGAGGAGAAAGACAGGCCCTTGTGAAACATCTCAGTTAAGTATTGTAAAATTGGGCACTGCTGTGCTCATCTCTTGAGATTGGTTCCAGGCACAGAATCTTTTCCATTTGTCAGCATAAGATTTTCTAGTACTAGGCCTCCTTGCGTCTAAAATGATATCCACCACTGGTTTACTGAGGGGTGGCAAAGGGGAGATCAGGTAATTAGCCAGGCTGCTAGGTTCAGGGTTTGAAGCTGAGGGTGCAGAATCTTGTTCTCCTGCTGAGACAATAGGGTAGGAGTCTGAGGCAGGTGCCATGGGGCCAGCAGTGATACACTGTGCAAGAGGGGGTACCAGTGTTGGCGTGGCCAGTCCGGAGCAATCAAAATTGTCCTTGGTTTGTCTTGTTTGATCTTTAGTAGTACTGTGGAGAGCAGAGGTAGAGGAGGAAAGGCATAAACTGATAGGTTTTTCCAGCTGAAGGACAGAGCATCCACTTTCCAAGCTTGCTTGTGGGGAGTCCTTGTGCAAATTTTGCCCAATTGGTAGTTCTGGGGGGAGGCAAACAGGTCTATATCTGGGCTCCCCCATTTGCTTGTCAACATGTTGAAAATTCTTGGCTCCAGTTTCCACTTGTGTGGGTCCATGAGGTTCCTGCTTAGTTCGTCTGCCAGTGTATTTAGTTTTCCTGGTACAAAATGAGCTTGTAGATGCACTTGGTAGCTCAGGGCTGTGTTCCACAATGCCATGGCTAGTCTGCAGAGGGGGTAAGAATGTGTACCCCCCTGCTTGTTTATGTACCACATAACAGTGGTGTTGTCCTTCTTTACCATTAATTGTCCTGGAAGAATGTGGTCCTTGAAAGCTGTCAGAGCATTCTGTACAGCTAACATTTCTTTTTGATTGATATACAGGTGCATTTGACTTGGGTTCCATTTGCCCTGAATGCAATGTGAATGGTAGACCTTTGTTTTGTTGGCAGGCCTCTGCCCACCAAAGGAACTCTAGGCATAGGCAAGTTATGATAGGAATAATTGCTTCTAGATCCTGAGGATGTTGACACCATAGGCTTTTTAGATACCATTGTAGTTTCCTCATATGCAATCTTGCATATGGAATTAGAAGAATGCAGGAAGCCATGAACCCCAAGGCTTGTAGTATTTGCCTTGCAGATAGCAGGGTTCTGGTGGCCACTTGTTTGAAGTAGGTTGTCAAATGAATTTGTTTCTCTGGTGTAAGGAAAGCCATCTGGGAAGTTGTATTCAAGTTTGCTCCCAGGAATACAATTTGTTGACAGGGTACTAGGTGTGATTTCTTTTCTTTTATGGTGTATCCCAGACAAGTTAGCAACCTTTGTACAAAGGCCAGATGCTTCAAAAGTATGTCCTGGCTTTCTGCCTGAATTAGACAACCGTCCAGGTGCGGGTATATAGAATATGTCTTTGCCTGCAAAATGCAATGACTGGAGCTAGGCACTTTGTGAATACCCTGGGCGCAGTAGATAAGCCAAAGGGCAGTGCAGAGAACTGACAGTGCATGTAGCCTGCTTTGAAGCGTAGGTATCTTCTGCAAGATTCCCTGATTGGGATGTACAGGTATGCTTCCATTAAATCTAGTGTTGCCAACCAGGTGTCTTTGCCTAACATAGGAAGCAACTGGTGAAGAGTCAGCATCTTGAATTTTGGAATAACGAAAAAGGTGTTTAAGATAGACAGGTCCAGGATGGGATGCCATGAATTATCTTTTCTGGGTACCAGGAAAAGTCTTGAGTAGAAACCTTGTCCCTTTTCCTCTTCTGGTACCAACTGAATTGCCCCCATGCTTAAGAGAGAAGATACTTGCTTTTGGGCCTCTGCCCATTGATTTGGGGGTAGATCTGGCCACCCGTTTGGTGTTGGTAACATGTGGAAATGAAATCTGTATCCATGGGGCACTATATTTAAAACCCATTTGTCCTGGATAATGAGTTCCCAGTTCTTTGCATGAAGAGCAATCTTTTCCCCCAAAGGGGCAGTCAGTTGAGAAGTGCTTGGCAGTTTTAACAAGAAGTCATTGAGACAGTTTACCATAGGAGTTTTATTACTTCCAGATTTGGAAGTGGAGGCCCCCCCACTGCTTAGTCCTATGCGTACCCTGCCTGGGACTGAAGTCTGGGAGCTCTGCTGGCTCTGGGTTTGGACTGAGAAGGTCTGGAAGAGGCAGGAAAGGACCACTTCTTGGAAGCCCAATGCCTACTAAACCTAAAAATCTTTAACAGTTTGCATAGATTTAGCTTTTTCTTCCATTTTTTTAAGAACTTCTTCTGCCTTGTTGCCAAACAGACGGTCCTGGTTTAAGGGAGCATCCAGTAATATCGCTTTAACATGATCTGGCAAGGATTATTCCTTAAGCCAAGCATGCCTTCTAAGTACATACCCAGTTACAGCAGCCCTGCAAGATGCCTCTAGTGAATCAAAACCACATTGCAAAGTATGTTTTCCAACTTGTTCAGCTGAATGCAGTAACTCCTGTAAATCCTTATTTTCAACACAATCAGGAATCAACATCATTTTCTGTTCAAGCAATCCAGTAATATGCTGCTGATACTTTAATATATGAAACTGGCAGTTTAAGGCCCTAATGGCCAAAGCTGCAGAAGTGTATACCTTCTTACCCCATCTATCCAGTGCCCTGGAGTCTCTATCAGAGGGGGTAGGATTTTTGGCAGTAGTAGCTTTAATGCCCTTGGGTCCCTGTGAAATGGTTTCAGGATCCACAGTAGGATTTTTAAAAAGGAACTTGTGAGAGTCAGGGACCCTGTAATATCTATCAGGTTTTCTGGGAGCAGGGGGCAAAGAGTCAGGGGCCAAGCTAGATTCCGAAAAAGGCATCATCAACAATGTCTAGTACAGGAGGTATGGCTAAAGGCCTGTGCTAGGGCAGGAGTAAGAAATCCCTAAGCCTCTTTTTAGAATCAGAGAAATCCTGACTTTCCCAACGAAAATGCTCCCTGAGGGTATGCAAGGTTTCACCAAAAGAAAAATCCTCTGGGGGGGAGGATGCAGAGGGAATAGAGTCCTCAGCATCAGAATCCTCATAGGTAGATAAAGGTAAATCCTGGTTATCAGAGGAAATAGAAAATTCAGAATCCTGATCAGAAGTATCATAAACAAACTCAGTCCTAGGTCTCTTAGAGGGGGAAGGTTGGCTTCCCCTGATTAAAGTAATAAGGTCTTCAGCCATTCTTATTTGTTTTTTAGGCATAGAGGCCTAGCCATTCAGTCTGGGCATCAGTTTTCTAGGCATGGTTCAAGTTTTAGGCTTTGAAGAAGAAGATGGCGTCAGTTTAATATGCAAATCAGTAGGCCTGAATACACCCTCAGAAGCCGGTGCCTGCACAGCGGCTCCGGACCCATCCAAGGTAGAGACATCCGCAGGTTCCACAGGTGAAGCATCTTGCGGCATATCGGGCTCTGAATGGGTCTCAGTAGAGGCCTGTGAATATGTAGTGGGTATCAGGAGCTGCGAAAGCTCCTCACTGAGTACCGGCGAACTGGCGACTGGCTTAGGAGAAGCATCGTCGGCAGCTTTGGACCTCGGCGGTCTGTCTCTGTCTCTATCTTTGCATTTTTTTGGAATGTCGGTAGTCAGATGGCTTACCGAAGACATATTTGGATAATTGAACCAAGCACCAAAATATTTAGAAGCGTAAATATATCGACGATGGATAGTTTGTGGTTTAAATAAGGCACAAAACCGACAGCGAGGTACGTCGTGGTCAGGGCCTAAACAAGGAATACAGTACGAATGAAAATCTTTATGAGGTAATTGCTTTCCACAAGTAATGCAATTATTTACTTTTACTGACATTGGTTTAGAGCAAGAAAAAGTTTCCCCAATGGGGTACTTAGCTTTTAGTTTAAGACTTCAGTTCTGAAACTCGAAAACGAAAATTTCAGTAGTCGGCCGACCAGCACTTGCGAACTGCTTCTGCTTCGGGCACCGCACGGCAAGAAAGACTGATGTAATGGCATCGGCTGCATGTTTTATACCCCTGACGACCTGACGTCATGGAAGAAGAGATAGCAACCGACGCAGGACCCAAGACTCTGTTAATCAGCCGACTGAGGGCTACTGCAAGCTGATAACCCAAATGTGATGACTGCAACAGTGAAACATCAAGAACATCTGCCAGTATCATTTTACTTCATTAAACTGCATTTTTATCTTAGTTTTTATTGGTGCATGATCTGACATAATTATTGAATGCATGTCGAAGCTTTCAATTAAATACACATGTTCCTGTGAAATATAATTTCTATCTAGTCTAGCCCAGTTATTGTAACTTTGGGAAGGGTATGTAAACTCTGTCTGATATCCTACTACTAAATTGATTTCTTCCATACTAAATGTTTTATACATTCCTTCAGAAATCTACCATCTTTTGTTACATTTTCCCTTCTATGTCTCCCTGATACATGCTCACAGTTGCAAATCAACTTCCAGTCCCCACCTACAAGTAATATTTCCATCTGAATTTTGATTATTTCTGCCAAGATTTTCTTAACCTCCGTAACATCCTACTTTGTTGCAAGAAATGTTTAGGTCTTTACATCTGGTAGTTCTGATGATGTCCATTTAGTAGATAAGCAAAAGGTCTATCAGGGTGAGATTCAGGAATGCCTTCTATGCCAGGCATGGATCACAGCTCAGGAGTCTGTAAAAAACACAGTACAGAGATAAGGTTTTGAGATAATCCGCACAGGACATTGTGATCATGCTAGGTATTCTCTTTGTGTGGAACTTTTGTGGACATTCCAGTTTTCGCATGCCTCTGATCAGGTATACATTGAAGTGGGCATTATACTCAATGATGGACATGATGAGGGCTAAATACAGTGGCACAATGACTTCCCTGGTCCTAGATGCCATGCCCTGTGATCGAAAGGCATTGGTTCTATGACTCCTAGAGAGATCCAGTGTTGAAGAACTAAGGAAAAAACTCAGTTTGGTTCGGAGGGTGGGGAGGTACTCCCCTGAAAAGAGGTATCTGTATCCACTGCCAACTATAACCTTCCTGAAAGTACAGTTGTATAAGTAAATTTACCATAACAGTAGATGTTTGAATGATAACTGCTGCAGTAACCTTAGCTATACATGCTATATCCTGCCAAGGACATAATAGCTTGACAGCTTCCACATCTTCAGTGCACCTTCCATGCACCCAAACTATTAGCTATTTCTAGCACAGCTGACTAAAAAATCAGGTCTGGGCATTGAGGTCTTCAGAGCTTTCATGCCAACAGAGACAGAGAGAGTGGCTGAGCCATGAAAGGAAAATGTCTGGAACAACAAAACTAAGTGTCCACACACTGACAAACACAAAAAAAAAAATCAAGGGGGATGCAGGGAAAGAAGGAATGGCTACTGCAACAGTGATCATTCGGACATCTACTGTTAAGGTAAGTGTTTACTTACACAACTGTACTATGTTCAACATATTGATAACTGCTGCAGTAGCCTCAGTGATATGAGTAGATTACTGTAGGTTACTACATTTGGGAGGTGAAAGGGGAAGGGTCCAGAAGCCCCCAAAGAATGGTACTTGCAAAGCCTGATCTAGACCTAGAGAAGGACTCAAGCTTGTAATGCTGTGTAAATGTATGTACAGAGGACCAAACTGCTGTTTCTGGAATATTTCTAGAATCCAACTCTTTCCAAAAAGCCATAGGTAAAGCCAAGGCCTTGACAGAATGGGCCTTGATTCTGCCTGGAATATAGTTTTGTTACAGTGAGCAAAACAAATGGTAATAGCCTTAGACAATCAGTTGGAAACTGTCTGTTTTGACACAGGTTTTCCCTCCTTACCTTCACAAGAAATGAACACTTGATCCAAAGATCAGAAAGATTTAATTCTGTCACGACAGTACCACACCTTTCTGTGGACATCCAAAGTAAGGCATATCCTTTCTCTCGCATTTTTAGGTTCAGGAATGAAATTGGGAAGATGGATAATTTGTTTTAATGTAAACTCTGATACCACTTTAGGCATACAAGTATGATTAGTTCTCAAAGAAACACTGTCTATATGGAAAATAAGATAGCAGTGACTCACCACAAGAGCTTGCAAATGAGATACTTTTCTTTCACAGGTAAGAGCAATCAGTAAAACGGCTTTCCATGTTAAAACTTCAAGTCAGTCAGATTAGCTGGTTCAAATGGAGGCAAGTGTTAGCTTACCTAAAATAAAAAACAAGTAATCTCCGTGGTATCCCCGAAGTCTCAAAACAACCCACTAAAGTGTAGTGGGTCTAAAAACAAAACAGTGTAAGAAACTTCTCTGTGTGGAAGATTTTCAGTCCATATATTTCTAGTTAATCACTGTATATTAATCAGATCTGACAATAGTAGTAGAAGTAGCGAACGTAAACTCGTCAAGTCAAAAAGTAATAATAGACAATATATAATTCTACAGCATTACTAAGTATTCAAAAGTAATCCAAGCAAGGCAGGCAGTCTTGTACTTAATAAAGGATTTTCGACTGGAGTCTGTGTACTTAATAAAGAATTTTCGACTGGGGTCTGTGTACTTAATATAGGATTTTCGACTGGAGTCTGTGTACTTAATAAAGGATTTTCGACTGGGGTCTGTGTACTTAAAGGATTTTCGACTGGAGTCTGTGCACTTAATAAAGGATTTTCGACTGGAAACAGACTGCCTGCCTTGCTTGGATTACTTTCGAATACTTAGTAATGCTGTAGAATTATATATTTTCTATTATTACTTTTTGACTTGATGAGTTTACGTTCGCTACTTCTACTACTATTGTCTGATCTGATTAATATACAGTGATTAACTAGAAATATATGGGCTGAAAATCTTCCACACAGAGAAGTTTCTTACACTGTTTTCTTACCTAAAATCAAGATTCCAAGGAGCAGCCACTGGTTTTCCTGGAGGCTTGTTATGGAGAACATGAAATGTGTTGAAAGAGGAGGTTATGCCCAGACACACTGAAATGGTCAATAAATAAACCTTGACAGAGGAGTAATAAAGGCCATAGGATAGTAACTCACACAAATTTTGAAATCAGAGGTGCTGGTTATGTTACTGGCACCAACAAGAAAACCTTTTCCATTTACTAATATATGACTAGTAGCAGGCTTTCTTGCTTCCATTAGTAGCCTGCTGCACATCCTCAGTAAGTAAACAGGTGCCTAAAAGGAATTAAGACCCTATCATTCAGGCAGTCAGTTGAAGCTGATTGGGGACAGAGTGTTGCAAACACTCCTGATCTTGTGTGATTAGATTCATTCTCTGAGGAAGCTTGTGGTAATTGCCCTGACCACTACCAAAATGAGGAATCACTGTTATCTTGGCCAGAAGGAAGCCACCATAATGATCTTGGAGACTCCTTCTGAATCTTCAGAATTATCCTGGATTTCAGTGGAAAGGGTAGAAAAGTATACAGGAAAATTCCTGTTCAAGGAAAGGAAAAGGCGTCTATCTTCCAGGCCTTCTTGCATGGTGTCCTGGAGCAGAATTTTGGCAGATGATTGTTGAAACAGGAGGCAAATAGGTCTACTTGAGGAACTCCCCACAGAGGGATCAAATCTTGGAAGATACTCTGATGTAGTTTCGATACGTAAGGGTTTGTCCTTGTCCTGCTCAGCTTGTCTGCCACACAATTTTGCTCTGACAGAATGTAGGATGTCTGTAAAGTGAAATTGTGCTGTAAAGCTACATCTCAAGTTAACATGGTTAGTCTGCAAAGGGGATATGACCTGGTCCCCCCCCTTGCTTGCTGATGTGCCACATGGCTGTGGTATTGTCTGCAACAACTTGCATTGGCCCAGGGGAACAAAGATGATCCAGATAATTGAGTGCCTTGATCAGGACAAGCATCTATTTTATATTTATATGCTTGAGTCCGTCCTTGGAATCCCACACCCCCTTGCATTTTTATCCCTCCTGAAACTGATCCCCAACCAAAGTCTGAAGCATCTGTGGTGTATGCCTTGCTTTGGAGCAGGGAGGGAGATGGGGCCACCTGGATTTAGGGATATTTGCTTTCTCCACAAAGTGAGTCTTCTTCTGACAAACCCCAGCACTGGCATATGAAAAAACAAAGGCTGTTGGTGCTGGGACCAAAAAGACTTCTGATACCATTGTATATTTCACATGTAGAGTCTTTCCAGGGACATCATGAGAATCATAGATGCCATGAGACTCAAAAACCTGAGCATTTACTCACTCTGACTAAAACATGAATGGAAAACCTTGGAAATAGATCTAGATATAAACCTAGATATTTTTTCCTGTGGAAGAAAAGCTATTTGAACTGAGGTGTCTAGCTCACACCCCAGGAACACAATCCTGCGTGAAAGAGTCAAAAAAGACTTATGAATGTTCTCTTCAAATCCCAGCTTGTACAAGAGAGATTTGTTACATTTTGTAAAAGACTCACAAAGATAAGCAAGTCATCTAAACATGGAAAAAAAGTGGATACACTGCAGCCTGCAATGAGATGTAACTGGAACTAGACACTTTCTCAGCATTATTCTTGCAGTGGATAATCCAAAGGGTAAGACAGAGAACTGATATACTTGAAGTATATATGAACAGGGATTGATTATCATCTTTTAAGTAAATTGTTACCAAGAAAGTTAAATGAGGAAGAGATAGGTTGTGAATGCTTACTACATTTGGGAGGTAAAAGCAGAAGGGTCCAGAAGCTGCTGAAGAATGGTCCTTGCAAAGCCTGATCTAGACCTAGAGAAGAATCTTGCTTGTAATGCTGTGTAAACGTATGTACAGAGGACCAAGCTGCTGGGAAATGTCATAAACAGCTGAGGCAAATTGCTAGCCTGTGATACGGAACTTGTCTCTAAGCATTTTCTTTCTTTGATACCATAAAAACATCCTTGAATAAAAACATTTCACAACCTGTTAAGGAGGAATTGGTTCTATTACTCCCTGGGAAAGCATCTGTCAAAGGACAGGGGGATATAAAGGAGTCTGGTTTGGTGGATAAGGAATTATACACCCTGGAAAGCAGAGTTTTCCTCCTACTGCCATCTACAACCTTGATGAATGATCTTCAGTACCTACATGCCTGGCATTATCTGCTGCTAAAGAGAAAAGCAGTGATTCAGACTTTCTGGAAGGGAATAGGGGATGCCAGGGTGGGTAGGCAAGATCTCTTATTAGTCATTCTGACTCTTTGAGCTGTCCTTGGTTTTGGGGGGGAATCCTGAATTCTTTTGAACCCCCCCCCACCATTTCTTCTTAAACATCTGTTTACCCACATTATGAGACTGCTTATTAATTAATTTATTTATTTTTTTGTCAAAATCGGATGAGGGGGTTGAGAATTCCTTAGAAATTTTGGAAAAGAAGGGCTGAAAATCTTAAGAGATTCCTTGAATTCACTTTCCCCTTTCATCACATTTTGATAATCCCTACAGCAGAGGAACCAAAAAGTAAATCTCTATCTAAAGAAGAATTCAAAAATCAAATTTTTCACACTATCTGGGAGGTTCTGAGAATGCAGTCAGGCAAACCTCCTCAAGAAAAGTACCAGTGGCCACAGCCCTGGAAGTAGTATCATGCACACACTGTAAACAATGAATTGTGACGTACAATGGAAGAAAATCATTTTAAAGCAGATTTTTCCTCACAAGAAGAAACTGTAGACAAAACATTTCACATACTTTAACAAATAGTCAGAATAAACTAACATATGAGCCTGACAGTTTAAAATGCTGAAGATCAAAGTTGCAGAAGTATACACTCCTCTTTCCATACTTACCAATAATCTTCCCATCTTTGTTAGAAAGAGTAGGACTGGAAATAACTAAAGCTACAGCTACTGGGTCAGGTTTAGTAAGAGTGTTTATAAACCTAAAAGACTGAAAAACTTTTTACATTCTATCTGCCTTTTTAGAGGCAGCAGGCTGACTATCAGGAAAATTGCAGGCAGTAATACACACATCCTTCAAAGCTGACAGAACTGGAGAAACGAGCAAATGTTTTCAAAATTTTTTCTGTGTTTTCTGAGAACCTCAGTGTTCTCCCACTGAAAACACTGGCACATACTGGAAATAGTCTCAGAGAAAGAGAACCCCTCAAGGGAGAATCAGAAAATAAGCTTTCCTCAGTCTGACTCGGAAAACTAAGGAGAAAGCCCTGTACCTGTCCATTTAACTTTCTGCCCAGATTTAGAATCCTGAATCTCTTAGGAAAGAGAGTATTCCTCTTTCTTTTACAAGAAACCACCTTATAAGAAAGATCAACAGCCTGAATTAAATCTTGAGCAAGACGCAGTAAACTACCCCTGTCTATGGAAACTTGTGTAGTAGATATATGGTTAGTTTTCAGTTTATTTTTAGCAAGAAAATGGGGCCAAAAGTGCTATTAATGGTAGCAGCGGCTTACCCAAGGGATGGACACAATATTCTGACAAAACAGGGAAGTCTTCCCTGTTCTCTCTCCCAAGACTGACAAGAATGGCTCTCCTTGCCCCTTGGGACCCTAACAGTTGCAGAGGATGTCACTTACCCCTGGTCCACAGTGTCTGTATATGCTATCTAGAGAGATCCAGAGTAAAAGATGAGTGGTCTGAGCATCAAGCTATGGCCACAACAGAGTCACCCACCTGCAACTGAGGCAAATTGCTAGTCTGCTGTGGTGGTGAAGGCTGTTTATTTAACTTTCTTTTTGTTGCTGGAAGAAGGACTGACTGTTGATCAGTAGTTTTTTCCATGGTCAAGTGAAAAATGCTGCCTCTTTCTTAGGAAAAACAAGTAGGAAAAGCTAGCAAACAATTTTAGTCTTTCAAAGTCATTTTTTTCCCACACAAATCACATTAAAATACATGCTGAAAAACACTTTGCCATACCCAAAAAGCAAAGTAAACACAAGTTCTCTACGAAAAATGGTTATAAATAATTTTTTCCAGTCAGTTTAAAAGTTGTTTGAAGTGCACTCCCGTTTAAACATATAGTTCAGTTAAGTCTCATGACAAACAGTTAAAACTCAAACTCCTATCTTAAAAAATACTTTCCAAAACAGGAAAGTACAATGAAAACATTTAATGTGACTGTTTTTTTCCTCAAAGGGAATTTATCTGTCCATCAAAGGACTAGCATAAGCTAAACAGTGATCCTTGAAAGCCCACAGGGGAGCTCTCTCCAACAGCAGGAAGTTCCGAAGGCTTGACACCCAAACCTGCCTTTTATGTCAGCTCAACTCAAGCTGACTAATGGTTAGGTAACATAGGGTATGGATAAAGAAGACCAGGAGGCCAAGCATGGAGCAGAGCGTCTCTGGGGGGTTCCCCCTGAGGGGGGATCAGAGCAAACAACTCGCTGCACTTTGCATTGGAAGGAGATGTGAAGAGAATGAAGCAAGGAAAACCCCACTCAAGGAAGATATGCTCCGCTACATAAGGATTCAGAGACCATTCATAAGGCATTAGGATAGTCCTGCTCAATTTGTCCACCAGTATGTTAGACAGACTCGGAATGTGCATTGCTATCAGAAAACGGTTGGTGGAGATCAACCATTCCCACACTCTCATGGCCTCTCGACAAAGGGGGTAGGATCTGGTTCCTCCCTGTTTGATGATGTACCAGACCACTGACATATTGTCTGTCTGAATCGCAATAGTTCCCAGAGGAAGAAAGGCATGAAGGGCATGCAATGCTAATAAGAATGCACTCATCTTCAAAACACTGATATGCAGATTGGTCTCGCTCTGGGACCACGTGCCTTAGACTGTCCTGCCCGAGCAATGCCCCCCCACCCTAGGCGAGGAGGCGTCCATGGTCACAGTGGCTTGGGGAGCTACAACTCCAAAAAGTGTAGCCACCAGAGAAGAGACTTCCTGCACATTTCGCTTATGTAAATCGGATGCATTAATGGCCGATCCAATAAGGACCACTGGACTGCCAACGTCCACTGCAGAACACGCATGTGAAGACAAGCACAAGAAAAAAGAGTGATAGTGACTGCCATGTATCTCAGGGCTCTTAACACCACTTCAGCTGGGGGAAAGGGATACTGAAGGATCAAGAGAACATGAAGATTTAAGCTCCGAACTCTCTCTGGATTCAGAAAGACTTTGGATTGCAAGGTGTCTATTCTCACCCCTATGAAGTCCAGGACCTGAACAGGTTCTAGAGAGGACTTGACTGCATTTACTGTGATGTCCAGCAAGTAAGACAACTTCCTGAAATAATCCCTGACTTGACAGAGTAGATGCCTGATGGGAGCGCCAAGGAGCCAATCGTCCAGGTACGGATAGACCTGTATGCCCTAAAGCCTCAGGTGAGGCACTACTGCTGCCATGACCTTGGTGAACACCTTGGGAGCTGTGGTGAGACCGAAGGGTACGGCCCGGAACTGGTAGTGATTGGCCCCTTGCCAAAAGCAGAGGAATCTCCTGGAATGTCTGTGCATCTTTATATGGTAGTACGCATCCTGAAGGTCTATTGAGCACATCCAGTCATTTTCCTGCAGATAAGGCAGGATGGATTCCAGAGTGACCATCCGGAACTTTTCTTTTGCGACTGACAGGTATAGAGTGGAAAGGTCGAGAATCGGCCTTAAGTCCCCCATCTTTTTTGGCACCAAAAAGAACCTGGCATAAATGCCTGATCCGGACTATCTGGGTGGGCAGGCTGGATGGCCCGTTTGCTTAGCAGCTTTTCTACTTCGAGCACTGCTGCCTCCATTTGCATGGGTGGAATGTCCGAGAGGTGCTTTGGGGGGAAGGGATGTGGCACAAAGGGAATTGCGTAACCTCTGGATATTATTTGGAGCACCCAACGGTCTGTTGACATGGACTCCCACTCCGTCAGGTGCATCAAAAAGTGTCCACCATCTGCCTCCAGAGCAGAGCAGTCAGGCAGCCCCTCAGGGCTGCTGTGTGGGTCCGTCCAAGAAAGGTTCTCGAGACACAAAGTTCTTTGGACCCCCCTGCCTCTGGGCTGGTGTCTGTCTTGTCCCCCTCTGCATCTAGTGGAAAAGGAGTCCTGAGTGTCCCGGAAATACTGAGACTTCCGGGACCATATCTTCTTTTGCCCCTGCTGATTCCTGGAAAAGGCTCTTTGTGGGTTAGAGAAGTGGATCCTGATGGCAGACAGTGTATTCCCATCCTTCTCACTCTGGAAAAGTGTGTCACGAACCGTCTTCCCAAACAAGGAATAGAAGTCATAGGGAGCATTCACAAAAGATGCCTTGAAGGGTTCCGCGAAATTACATAGCCACAGCCAGACGTGTCACCTTATGGCAATACTGGCAATACTGGACCCGGCCACCTGTGCCGCTCCTTTGGTGGCATGAGAAAGGAGGCACATGGACGTGTTGGTAACCGCTTTCAGAGTGGCCATTCGCATAGAGAATGTGTGTTTATCCTCTGGCGACATGGACTCTGGAGGAGACTCAGTGTACTCTTTTATCAGGTCACGCTGAAGTCTGGCCATATAATTCAGCACCCTTATACAAAAGGTGGCTGAAACATAAGTCCGCTTTCCCAGACGGTACATCGTCCTGGAGTCTCGGTCCGGAGGATAGACAGTAGAACTCTCCTGAGCTAGTTCCTTCTTCGTGGCGGCCACTACCACCATGGCATCCACTGGGGACCCCTTGTTCCAGCTTGGTCTATCTACTGGGGGGGGGGGCTCAAAATTTTATCTGGACGCTTTGGAATAGGTTCCATGGTATCTGGCTGTTTCCATACCATGGTGGTAATGAGGTTCACCAGGGGGTCCGTGGGGGGGGGGGCACCCAAGAAGTAGCTGAGACCATGTCAAATGCCTCCAGAAACACAGACTCGCCCGAGGAAGGCTTAGGGGTGGATCAACCCCCCCCCCCCGCTAGCACAGGATCTCCATGATGTCTCCAAAGGAGACATCCTCGGGGGGGGGTGATCTGGGGGAGCCTTCCTCTTCCTTCAAGTCGGTATCCTCTGTGAGAGACTTGGGGGAGTCCATGTGCCTCCTCTTGCACTTGCGTTTGTGAGGAACCTCTTCTGTGGGACTCTCCGGAAAGGCCTCACAAACAGCTTGTGGTTCCTCGAGGGGAACAGTCTGGGGCATGTCGAGCACGGGCTGTCCCTACATGGGCAGGATGGCAGAAGACACACCCAGAAGAGAGGAGGTCGAGGTGGACTCCGAGGAGATGGTCAGGGGCCTCTATCCTTTAGAGAGAACTCTCTCCACCACATCAAATGCAGAGGGGAAGTGAGCCTCCTGAGCCACTGAAAGAGAGGACGCTCTCCCCGGATGTGACACAGGGATCGGAGCTGAGCCCATAATGTGCCAAGACCCCAAAGGGTAGGCCGTGACCTAACAAATTTGGAGCCGAAGGAGAAAAACCCAACCCCTCGGATCAGACACCCAGGCTATGCTCTGAGAGCTAGGATCCGACTCGGTCGGACCAAACACGCTCAAGGTAACTGCCGGCATCGAGGTATTTGGTACCATCGGCATCGACCCCCTGACTCCGGAATCTCTCAGATCCAGGGACTCCAATACCGGCGGATGGATCGGAGAAGGAGAAATCGGGGCAAACAATGGTAGTGTGCTCCCCCATTCAGAGGGAGAGGGTGCCAGCAAGACCCCCATCTGAAGCTGGGTGCGAATAAACCTTCCCATCATCCTGTCCATATCGGCTTCCGATAAACTCCTAGTCGACCTTGAAGAAGCCAACGATGCCGGCTGGGAAGGGTGGTGAACTGAGACCCTAGATGGAGGATGAACCTCCTCCGGCTCCAGGGAGAACCTTGGAGAACGGAGCCGAGGGGAAGTCGGCTTGGTAATGGCAGGTATCTTGAGAGGAGAACCCACCGGATCCAAGCATTCCGGGGATCTCTTCCTTCCCTTTTCTCTCTCTCTCTCCCTCTCTCTCTTTATGTCTGTCTTTTCTAGACTCCCTTTCCTCAGGTCTGTGGTCAGGATGGTGAGTCCCAGCCTGGGATGGAGGGGAGGACACAATAGTTGTGGTAGAAGTGGTCACAGCCATGACCGCAGACACAGTTGCAACAGAAAAGGACTAGCACAAGCTAAACACTGATCCTTGAAACCCCACAGGGGAGATCTCTCTTCAACAACAGGAAAGCTCCGAAGGGCTTGACATCCAAACCAGCCTTTTTTGTCAGCTCAACTCAAGCTGACTAATGGTTTGAGCATATGGAAGGTGCCCTGAAGCTTCGGAACCTGGCTGTCTGTTATATCCTTGGCAGGATAACCCATATAGTTAAGGCTAATTCAACAATGATCAATATGAAGAACATGCCCTTTTACCACCATGATACAATCTGTTGCCAAAGGGGAATGTAGATGGCCAGTTGCAAGGAAAGATTTAGAAACAAATGGGCAGGATGGAACACAATGCTAGCTTACTTATTCTAAAATATTAGACTGTCCCTTTTTTCAAAGGATCCTGCTTTCTTGTTGTTGCTGTCCTGACTTCTTTGTTAGCTCCGTGTTTGTTAGGAGGTGGTAGGGATCACTTGTTTTGCTTTTTAAAGGGAGTAGAAAATTTGGGAGATTTTTAATGGTGACTTGAAAAATCTTAGACAATTCCTGAATTAATTTCCCTCTTTCCTCAAATTGTTTGAGGATCTGAGTGACAATTTGGCCAAACAAACCTCCTTACCTAAAGTAGAATTTAAAATTTCAGACATTATCTAATCAGCAAATTTCTGGATATGCACCCAGGCATATCTTTTTAAAACAGCTGCTGTAGAAGTGGTCCTAGAAACAGCATCTGCACAGTAGTGCACACTCTTCAAAGTATGTTTATATACTTGAGAAAGATTTGAAATAACATAATTCAGAAAGATGCTACCTTCTGAAGGAAATGTGGCAAAGTATGCCCTCAAACTATCTGGATAACTCAGAATAAACTT
Source organism: Protopterus annectens (assembly GCF_019279795.1). NCBI lineage: Eukaryota > Metazoa > Chordata > Ceratodontiformes > Protopteridae > Protopterus > Protopterus annectens. The sequence continues at coordinate 472,977,794 of NC_056741.1, forward strand.
CCACAAATATGCCCGGTAGTTAAGTCAGTATGCTAAAATGGAAGAAGAGAAAAATCTCTTAACTCTGCCAAGTACCTTACCTTCTTTATCCACAGGTGAAAGATTAGTACTGATTAAAATCTGTTTCCAGCTGGTAAAGAGGTCAAAATGGCGGGTCTATATCATATGAGCGAATCGCACAAATTGTGAACGCTCATAATATCGAACGTACTGGACCTCAAAGTGCTTTTTCTGAGATCATGGTACAGTGAAAAATGGGATATTTGCCCTTCCCTCACTGTAGTGCGATCTTGGAGTTGGAATATATATTTAGAAGGGGGTGTGGGGGGCACAGCCCCCCACAATAGGAAGTTCGAGGTCCGGAATGTTCGATATTATGAACATTCGCAATTTGTGTAATTCACACATATGATATAGACCCCAAAATGGCATATGGGTCTGACATAAGATGAGAAATCATTGAATTTGTTTACATGAAGTGCTTTATAGTCTGTTTTTTGGGGGACTGAAGGTTGAGAGTCAGGATTATTACAGGCAACATTAAACATACCCTCCAAGGTTGGCAAAATAGGAGGGATGGGTATTAAAGGAGGTATATTCACTTCTACTATAATCATAATATCACTTCAGTTCAGTGGGAACATTCACTCCTTCCCATAAAAACACCTCATTCATCCTGGAAAAAGTCTGCGAAAAGGAAAATTCCTCCAAGAAAGGTGGAGAGAACCAAGTTTCTTCAGAATCAGAGTTTTAGGACTGGGAATCAACAGAAATCCTGTCTCTGTCCATGTCAGAATCCTTTGAGAAGCATTTCTCTAGAATTTATTTACTGAGATTGCTGTCTAGTATGGATTTCTAAGCACCAGGATTAATAGTCAGGCAATTACTACAAGCTAGGGTAAGAAAATCATCTTTATGAACAGACACCATGTCTTCAGATGAGCAATGTCTAACCTTTTGCTTTTTTCTTTGCAGGGACCACCCTGGAAGAAGATGGACTAGGATATGGCACTTCAACCATTTCAAAAGGTCTGTTTTCCCAGCCACTCACAGAAGCATCTCCTGGCGTGTCTCCCATACCTAAAGAAGATGATTTTCCCATGCCCAGATTGGACACTAGAATAGCCGTACAGGAAGTATCCGACCCCCTAGTCCATGGCAGTTGAAGTGGCTACACCACAGCAAATCAGAGAAGTGAGTGAGTAGTCTGAGGAGCAATGGTTGATCACTACAGATTCATCCACTCATAGCTGATCTACTGTTTAGAGCCCGCAGTGCTCTTTTTTTCTTTTAGGCACGGTAGGAAAGAGCCAGCAGAACCAGATAAAAAAATCCACAGTGTAGCCAAGGAAAAGTCTGACTGCCACTAAGCACTGCTGGAATGAGTCAGTTCGAAGCTAACTTGTTTAATAAGCTGTAATGATGTGAGGTGTTGTCAGCTAAGCCAACAGAAGTAGGGTAGTGGATGTGTAACATATGCTAGCACAGCTAGCTGGAGTTTTGTAAAGAATTATATGTCATTTGTATATCAAACTGATTTGTACAGGTGCTTGTGTTGAAAATGTATTTGTAAGGCTGTTTGTGTTAAAAATGTACCAATAGTGGGTCCTGCTGAACAGAAAAGAAATGCATCTGTATGTCAGACTATTGTAATTGTTGAAATGAATATACTGTAACTGTTGAAATGAATATATTGCAACAGAGAATACTGGAAAAGAAGAGGTTAATCTCAGTCCAGCTAACTTTGGAAAATAGTCTGAAATTAAATTATCTGGTTTAGGCCACAAAAATAGTATCTTACAGTTCTGATTGCAGCCAGAGACAAAATGTCTGAAAACCAGGACTAGGAATCCTACTTTAGTGTCCTTAGGGATGAACCAATTGGTAAACTGGAAGGGTATACGTTTTTGAAAAGGTTTTATAGCTTCCAGATGCTCAACACATCATAGCAAAGCTATGTGTGTGCATTATGACGTATATGTGCTAGATTCTGATTCACTTTCTAGTAAAGGGGGTAGCGTGGGAACCAAAAATCAGATGATCAGATGTATGTGATGTCATTCTGTAATCCAGCACTGAAATGATGTTTTAATAGCAGAAGAGACAGAAGTCTCAGAGCAGTCTGCTTGTGAAACCTGACAAAGAAGAACCACCCACCCACGTCATCTTACCTTGCTCTAGTAAGTGAGCTAGGGAATAGTAATTCTTTAGTCAGTCGGGAAAATATAGTGAGGTTAGTTGAGTATTGTTTAATGTATCTGTGTGAATCTATCCTTCCTTCTGTGTTATTTTTAATATTTCCTGTGACTGAAACTCTGGTGTTTATTGTAAATAGATATTTAGTACTGTCATGATCTTTTATTATTAAATATATTTAAACTTTTCATTGTGGTTGGTCTTTTAGAGAATACTTTAACCTTTGAGAGTACTTATATTTATTTGGTGACATTGGGGCTGCTTCTGAAAGCCTTGATGCATTGGTCAAACGCTACCATTTGTATTAGTATTAATTTTAATCAGTATAATTGGGTACCCGTGTAAGAGCCTTAGAGTAGCTGGCTTTGGAGTATTCTGGTGGCAGCATCTACCTTACAGTCTGGGCAGAGGGGGGATAGCTGGTAAATCTGTAACAGCTTCCCAGGTCATGTGTGTGTGTGTGTGTGTGTGTGTGTGTGTGTGTGTGTGTGTGTGTGTGTGTGTGTGTGTGTGTGTGTAAGAAAATCAAATCTCAAAGAGTGTGTGTGTCAGCTACTTGGAGCAGGGACACAGAGCACTGGTGGTAGAGGACTTGGCTTGGAACACCCGGCTGAGGACCTAACTCTACAGCTGTGTCAGTGGGAAGTCGTATTTCGGGGCCTGGAGAGAGAGAGAAAGAGAAAGATAGAGAGAGTGAGACAGAGAGAGAAGGAAACCCAGACTCAGGACTGACTGTACTCCCTGTGTGCACTTTAGGGAAATTGTGCTTGGTGCAGAAAGATGCATCTGGAAATACTGGGTATCTATTTTTGTTTCAAGTGAACGTCCCTCACCGATGTCTGTGGTGAAGACTGAGACTCCTTGATCACTGTCCCAGAGGACGGATGTCACAAAAGCATTCACAGCAATACATACATTTACACTTCTACACATAGTCCCCTTTCTACAGTAAAAGCACAAGCAGAACATGAATAATCCTGTCAGAAATTAAGCAATCTGCACAGACGGACACAGAAAACACAGCAGGAAAGCATTAAAACATTCACAAACATTTTCTGCCATGAAAGAAACAATGTCCCAATCCTTAAATTTACATCAATAGTTTAGTTTTCACAAGCGGTACATATATAACACAAGAATTGTCCCCAACAGTAAAAAGTAAGCCCTAAGAAGACAGCGGTCCCTGACAGGAAACTTCAGATACTGTGAAAAAAATACCAGGTTTCTTTAAGGGGAAAAATAAAATAAAATAACAGAAATATTTTCTTAAAACAGCAATTATTGCTGTGAGGAAGGGTTTACTCTGTGAGAACTTATCTGCCAGAAATGAAAAGCTTGAAGATAGTTTCCTACACTAACTACTGAACTCCCTCCAGGGGAATAACTAATTAGTAGTCAAGAGTGTAGATTTGGAAGGCAGCCAGAGAATTGAGAAGTTATTCAGTTGTTGTATCCTAAACAGGATACAGTCCACATTGCCAAAAGTCTACTGCAGCAGTAAGAATGATGAACATCAAGCAATAGCTCAACCTGCAGACTGTTGTCAAGAGCATATAAGGTGATAATAGATTATTGGAAGAGGTTTAGAGATGTGCTGAAGAGGAGATGGAGTTAAGGTTAGGGCTTCAATTTAGTAATTAGCAGCGGAGCAGTAGTTGCCTGTCTCCAAGATATGCTACAACATTAAGAAAGTTATAATATTTGCATGAGGATGCCTACACAGATATTTTTATACATCAAAAATGTTTCAAAGGATATTTGTTCCACATATGGCAAAGGCAATCTTACACTTATATAAATGAAAAACATACAAAATGATATCATTTTGGTTGCAGTTTACATCACAGACACCATTGAAACAACTATAGCTGTAAACATTATAAATCACTTATAAACCTTATGGTCATTATCAATTAAGCATTATATAGCTCATTCAAATCCTGCCTCTTAAACTTCATTCCTGCTCTGCATATACTGTTCCCACAATTATCATTTTTTTTCTATGTAGTTTGCTCGTTCCCTTTACTAAAGATCCCAATTCCAGTTGTTTTCTCTCTGTTACTATATTCACTATGTCTAGTAAAGTTGGTCTAGACTTTGATTTACATTTTCAAGTAATTGCTTTTTTGGCGGCCACCATAATTAAACTCAGCAAGGATTTACTACGTCTAGGCAATTCCGATTCTGTAGCATAACTCAAAAAAAATCATCTCCCTGGTCAGTCCAATTCGCTCACCCAGCATCTCCAACAGAGCGGTCTGCAGGGAATCCCAAAAGGCTACTTGCTCATCACATCTCCAAAAAATATGTTCCCAGCTACCTCTTTCTTGCCCGTCACACCTCCAACATTAGCTATCCATCTGAGGAAAAATTCTTTGGAGTCTACTTGGGGTATAAAAGTACCCATGTAAACATTTCCAGGCAAAGATCCTAAATCTTCTAGACACTGTTGCATATTTGGGAAATATACATATATCGCCCCATTGTCTCTTTGTGAATTGCTTATCCAATCTCTCTTCCCAATCCTTTCTAAGCTCCTCTGACTGATTCTTATAATTATCATGCAGTATTTTATATGCTTTACTAATTATTCCTTTTTTAACGACAGCTTCTGTTTTAGATTCTATTAAAAACTCTACCAGTGCTGGTCGTTCATTTAGGAGCCCCCTATTTCTTTCCCTTTGCCTATACTCTTGACATCAATTCTTGATAGGGAAGGCAATCTCTAACCTGCAGTCCAAATAAATTTTTGGCCTCTTCCCATTCTATTAAATTTCCCTTTCTAGTTATTTGCTCCCAATAACTTGGTTCCTTTGCCAGTTTTCTCCAATAAATTCCAGCCCCCTCTTGCCTATTATTTGTATCCCTGACCACAGTCAACCCTATCGGCAAAATCTCTTTCTCTGTTCCCATGCTGGTTTGGTTCTTAGAATACTCCCTGCTATTTTATGAATATAATACTCTTTATGATTTTGGTTGTTCTCCTTAAGAGTCTGCATCCAAAATCCCAATCTCTCCTTATTTCTTGAGTTTTCTCCCTGTGTCAGCATCATCCCTTTCCACATTGAATTATCGTTTTCTGCCTGTGCTATGTATAAGAGCCTTAACTGTGTTGCTCTAAAATACCCACTCAAATTAGGTAATCCTAGTCCACCTTGTTCTATTGGTAGAATCAGCTTATCCCACTTGACCCTTGCTGTCTTCCCTTACCAGATAAAATCCTTCAACTTTTTTTCACAATTTCTCCTCCGCTTGATAAAAGTATGCCAGACCTGTGTATAAGATTAAGGGACTAAAAACATTTTAATGGCTTGTATCTTAGTATCCACATCCATATAACAACACTTCCAGTTTCTCAATGTTTGTATTATCTTCTGTTTAGTCTCTTCCCACATATCCTTTGCTGCCACCAAAGTCATTTCTAATCCATATTCCTAAATACTTCATTTTATCATGTCCCCATTCTTCTTCTCCTTTCGGCTGCTCCCATTAGGGGTCACCACAGCAGATCATCTGTTCTCATTTCTTCCTGTCCTCTGCATCTTGTTCTGTCACACCAACCACCTGCATGTCCTCTCTCACCACATCCACAAACCTTATCTTAGGCCTTCCTCTTTTCCTGTTACCTGGCAGCTTCATCCTTAGCATCTTTTTCCCAATATACTCTGCACCCTCCTCAGCACATGTCCAAACCAACGTAATCTTGCCTCTCTGGCTTTGTCTCCAAACCTTCCGACCTGGGCTGACCCTCTAATATGGTTATTCCTAATCCTGTCCACCCTTGTCACACCCGGGTCTATGTTAGATATTTGAACATCCAAAATGTCGAACATTACATGGTCAAGACCAAATGTTCGACATTTGGATGTTCGAATATTATATAAAAAAATGAAACAAGAAAAACACACCTTAACTGTGTGACCGGGGGGGGGCAAACCCCCCTACTTAAATATACCAACTCCGAGACAGCACTTCAGTGCACAAAAGGGAAATTCTCCCTATCTGCACCGTATGGCGCCATTGAAAGTCAATCTTCGAACACTTGAAATTTCGAACGTTTGGTCTCGACCATGTAACGTTCAAAATTTTAAGCGTTCAAAGAACTGACATAGACTCGTCACACGCAGTGCAAATCTTAACATCTTTAACTCTGCCACGTCCAGCTCTGACTCCTGCCTTTTTGTCAATGCCACCGTCTCCAACCCATATAACATAGCTGGTCTCACTACCATACTGTAGACCTTCCCTTTCACTCTTACTGGTACTCGTCTGTCACAAATCACTCCTGACACTCTTCTCCACCCACTCCATCCTGCCTGTACTCTCTTCTTCACCTCTCATCCACACTCGCCATTACTCTGAACTGTTGACCCCAAGTATTTGAACTCATCCACCTTCACCACCTCTACTCCCTGCATCCTCACCATTCCTCTATCATCCCTCTCATTCACACACATATATTCTGTCTTAGTCCTGCTGATCTTCATTCCTCTTCTACCTAGAGCATATCTCCACCTCTCCAAGGTCTCCTCCACCTGTTCCCAACTCTCACTACAGATCACAATGTCATCTGCAAACATCAAAGTCCATGGGTATGGATATTGTTGGGCCATTTTTTGTGTGGGTACATAATTACCACTTCTGCCTTTGTTTTAGCTTCATTAATTTTGTATCCTGAGGAGATTTGAAACTGTCTTAAAATGTTCCACAACACTGTTATGCCCCTTTCTGGTTTTGTCATGTATAAAATAATATCTGCAAATAGAGACAGCTTTTCCTGACTACCATATCAATTATATCGTTGAATTTCTGAGTCCCTTATTTTCTTTGCCAGTGGTTCTAAATATAATGCAAACAACAAAGGGGAAAGCGGACAACCCTGCCTGATTCCTCTATTCAAGCAGAAGTCATCGGAGAGGACCCCAGCCACTTTAATTCGGGCCCCCGATCCTTCATATATTCTTCTAATCAACCTTATAATTGTATCAGGGAAAGGAAATGCTTCCATTGCCCTGCTCATGAAGTCTCAGTCTACTCTGTCAAATGTTTTCTCTGCATCAAGACTCACCACTATAAGTGGTACTTTCTTACATTCTGCTTCCATCTGGATTATCAATGTTCTGTTAATATTGTCAAATGTTTGCCTCCCCTCCACAAAAACACACTGACCCACATCTATCAATTTTTAGTATCACTTTTGCCATTCTTTTAGCAATTATAGACAAACACTTTATAATCATGGTTTAGTATTGCAACGGACCTGTATGAAGCTGGATCCGATGGATCTTTACCCTCTTTAGGCATTACCATTACCACCACCTTTTTCCAGGATGCTGGAACTTCTCCTCCTCTTAAAATACTGTTAAACAAAACCTTCCAGATCTTTATCAGTTTTTTTCCCTCATAACTTCCAAACTTCCACAGGAATACCATCTATTCCTGGGGACTTTCCTGCAGAGTAGTTATTCATAGCCATTTTTATCTCATCCCTTCCTAGACTAACTGTTAGTAATTGAGCCTCATCTACCTCTAACTTTGGCATATTTAATTCTTCCATAAACCTTTCCATTTGTACCTTTTCTTGATTTCCATATTTCTCTGCCTTATACAAATTTTCATAACATTTCCAAAATATTTCTAATACTTCTACAGGGTCTTTTGTTATTTTATTTTTTATTTTATTTTTTTATTTTACATTTGTTGACTGGGAAGGTCCAACGGGATATATGTCCATTTTCACCGGAGGCCTGAGGAGAAAAGCTCCATACAGAAGACATAAGACAGAACAGCATAATACAATGTAAAATACAATAGAGAAATACAATCCAGAGAAATTGTTACATATTTACATATTGAAACCATTCCACTATTAGTATAATTCAAAATAGAGGTTATACAATATATTTGTAGGTCACTTTCCAAGTTCCCAGCCCAACATTCAAAGGTTCATATATATTTGTGTGTTTCTTTATAGGTTACTTAAAATACATTCTAGATTTCACTTAAACAACATATTAATGCAGAGTAATTAGGTTCAGATTCAGAGACATTGCTAGGAGACCCTAATTGGGTGCACAGTAAAAAAGTGTGGGGATTAGTCAGGGGTAGAACAAAGACAGAGCCATCGCATAGTGAAGTATTGATTAAGGTTTTTTTTTAATTGGGTTGGAAAGGGTTGTAAGGTTAGTTCTGTAGGAAGAGAGTTCCAGACTTTACCAACTGAGTTCATAAAGAGAGCTTCCCCAGCTGAGTTGTTAGCTTAGAAGGTGAAAGCTAGCATTTTGTTAGAAGATCGAAGTGTTTTAAGGTTCTGGTTGCGGGTGATGAGAGTTTTAAGACTGGGTGTCCATTCTGGATGGGAGAGAATCTTGTGGGCAGTTACTAGTTGGTTAGTCAGTGGAAGGTTAGGTAGTTCAAGTCATCCTAGTAGTTTGAATTTGTGGCAGTGATGGGTCCTATAGGCAGAAGAGGTGGCAAATCTAGCAATATGATTACAGCAGGTTGTGAGCTTGTTCGGGTTGGTTTTACTCAGGATGGTGAATAAGGGGGAGGTGCAGAGAAGTGTGGATAGTAGAGGAGTGTGAGTGAGAACAATTCTGGCTAGGGGAGTTAAGAAGGGTTTGATTCTATGTAGAGAGCCAAGTTTTTTATTTATTGTTTTGATTGTGTGGTCGATATACAAGTCAAACTTTATGTTGTAGTCAGCTATAACTCCTAGGAGTTTGGTTGAGAAGTCTGGTGAGATAATAGTGCCACTGTTAGACTTAATGGAGAAGGTTAGAGAGGTGGTCTTACGAGATGGGGAGAACAGCAGCAGTTTGTTTTTTTTTGGGATTTAGTAGATGGCGATAGAGGAGCCAATTTTCAAAAATGTTAAATGTGTTTTGGGATAGTGTCAGTAGTTCTTCTGGGGTTGTAGCAGAACAGATTAGGGTTGAGTCGTCCGCGTACTGAATACAGGTAGTGTCTGGTATTACTTTATGCAAGTCATTAATGAATATGGAAAATAGGAGGGGCCCTAAGATGGATCCTTAGGGGACTCCAAGTGTTATAGGTAAAAGGGTAGATAAGTTATCTTTCCACAGGACTGCCTGTTATCTACCTTCCAGATATTATCTTCCTTGTTATAGGCTCCTTAAGATTGGTGACTGCCCTTTCCACGTTTTATTGCCTGAGTTGTTCTGCTAAAAGTTTTGGTGCTCTAGAATTATCATTAAAAGGCAGTTGCTTAACAGCTATCTTTCTAAATGAAGTAATCCCTTATTTTCTGTTTAGCATTTGCAGTTGCTCCTTTTCTTGTTCTGAGAGATTCCCCCTATTTTGCAATACTTTAACATTTTTCAGTCCCTCTAAATAATTCTTGTTACTGTTTAGCCATAGCTCCCTTTCTTTTATTTCCAACCTAGTTTTAAACTCCACTTTAATTTTATCCCACTCCTTAGCTAAGTTTTTAGAAGGCAAATCTGTCTTCTCTAGTAGCTCCTGAATTAATTCCACAAACCATTCCTTAAATTCCTCTCTTTTCAACCGATAGGTGGGAAAGCGACAGTGTCTCATTTTTATCTCATTACCTTGCGTTTTTATTTTACTTATGGGTGCATGATCTGAAAGTTATTGGGCAAGTTTTAAGACCTTCAATTAAATGCACATGTACCTGTGAGATACAAAATCTATCTAGCCTGGCCCAGTTTTTGTATCTCGGTGAGTAATATGTAAATTCACTCCGAACTCCTAGTACTGAATTAACATCTTCCATTCCAAACATTTTCATAAATTTCTTCAAAAATCTACCCTCCCTTGTTCTGTTATACCTTATAGGCCCCCCAGACACATCTTCACTGTTGCAAACCAACTTCCAGTCTCCACCTATAAGTAATATTCCTTACTTAAAGTTGATTATTTCTCCCAGAATTTTCTTAAGCTCCATTATAGCAGTTTTAGGGGGGATGTAAATGCATGCCAGTGTAATACTCCTCCCGAGCCTATTTAGTAGCCCCTTAGTACTATGTATCGCCCATTATTATTTTTTTTTCCTCTTTTATCATTATTGGAGCTCCACTTGCAATTAAAATAAGTACTCCTCTTTTCATTTGCCCCAAATATTCTGCTGAATAACCACCCTGAAAACATTTCTTTACCAAATTCACATGTTCAGTTCTTTCCAAGTGTGTCTCCTGTAGCATAGCTATTTGCACTCTACATTTTTTAATATAATTCACTACTCTTTCTTTTTTATATTTATCTGCAAGACCAATTAGATTGAAAGATATTACAGAAAGCATCATTTTCTTAAATAGTTATTACCACCACCTTTTATATATAACTGCTTTTGCTAAATGTCTAGTTCCAACTTTTATGTTACATGTATATACTGTTCGGCAGGTTGGTCTTTTACACAGTTGTTTCATGGCATATCCATTTGCACCTATGTCACGTCTTACATACGTTTTGCTTTTTTGAAAGCCCTCAAACAGAACAAACAACCCTGCCAAAAAACCCTCCTAAAACCTATGAACTTTACAATAACACACAAAACTATGTACATCTTCAAATACTGAAGTTTTTGCTTCGTAATAAGAACACAAGTTCTAAGTTGATAGCCACACAGCCAGGCTAAATTTAACCAAAAAGAAAGGTTAGTCATGCCAAGATGCATGGTACAGCCTGTGATATTTGTCAATGCTATTTAATTTTTTCTGTCTATGTAACTCTCCCAGTTAAGAAAACACTTGAATGCTTTCAGTAAACACTTTCCCCAAGCCATTTTTCTTTATCAAATTGTCTTCTACTGACATGCAAACCAGACTCAAAACTGCAAAGGGTACCTTGTTTATCAGAAAGAAAGAGTATTCAATATTCTTTCTCATTCACATGCTTTGTAATAAACTTGTTACTGGATAATGCCTATAGTTTTTACACAGTCATTTCCCTACGCAAGCATGGGAAAAAGCACACCGATTTTTATTTTGTCATACTCTCTTAACCAGACCCTTGTGCTCTCCCCCATCTCATCCCCTCCTCATCCTTTTTTCACTGCAGTGCCTACATTTTTCAAAACCGGACAAAGAAAAATAGAGAAGGGTGAACAAGAAAAAACAAAAGCACCTGTTTATATTAGTTTCCCCACTGCATTTAAAAAAACCTGAGAGACCTTTACTTCAAGCTTAGCTGGTTTTGTATTATCTTTATAGCTGTTACACCTAGGAAAACTCCTGATTATTTTCAGGGAACATTATGTCCTAACCAGTTCCTCTGTTCCTTTTTTTTCATTTGCCTCAGCCAATCCCCTTCTACCAGACTGTCTCCAGTTTCTCTTTACCAGATTGTCTCCATGGAGACATACGGCAGAAATACTACTTCGCATATATTTTCAAGTGCTAGGAAAAACAACCTTATAATATTCAATATTTTTTAATTTACTTGTTCTCTGTTTTAAAACAAAGGTCCTTAATCAGTCTTTTTCCCATGCAAGAATGAAAAGAAAGCACATCAATTGTCATGCCTCCTTAACCAGGCTCCTCTTTTCCTTTTTTTTTTTCTTTTTGTTAATCAATACATTGCCTAGGTTTCTCAAAACTGCACAAGAAGAAAAAGAGAAGAGGGGAGAAAAACAAAAACACCTGTTCACAATCCCATTATACCCCAAAATAGCATGCAAAGAAAACCATGCAACACAGATACAATACTTACGAAAAGACGTTTTCTTTACTTACAGTTAGCGTTCTCCCCTCTCTTCCCCTCCCCAAAGCATTTTTCTGAACGTTAATGACATGGAGTACGACATACACTTGAGACCCCCATTCAGTAAACAAATTTTGAAGAAGTCCATTGTTTCCAGATTTTATTGTGCTATCATATTTCAGAAATATAATTAATGCTTTGTAATCCCACATTAAGTTACTGATTATATTACTGTTCTTCTCTGTCACCCAGATCCTGTCTCCGCTTCATTTCCAACAAACTCTCGACTCTTCTGATCAGCTCTCATGCTCCCTTCCTTCTCTCCAACATTTTCCGTTGAAATACTGGAAAAGGTTTTACAGGTGCAGTTTCTCTGTGGTCCTTATTACCAGAGAAGCGAGAAGCCGAATCTTCTAATGTTTCACAGCTCAGTTTTTCTTGGACAAACTTCTGTACTTCTCCCTTAATATGCATTTCATCAAAACATGATTTTGTCCCTCCAGGGAAGAATACCTTGAAGACAGCTGGGTATAGCAGTTTGAATCTCACACCTACGTCTCAGCATTCTCTGAACAGAGGAATGAATTTACTTCTATTTTGCCTGGTGTACGAGTAATCATTCTCCACAAACACTCTGCTTTCACCTACTTTTAGTATATTGTCCTTCTACCACAGTTTTGACAAAATCAAATGTTTCTGCTGGTAGGATTGCATCCTTACTATTAAAGGTCTAGGTTGCTTTCTTATTGCTAGATTTAGAGCATACACACAATGTGCCCATTCAACTAATAGATCCATCTCTAGAATACCAGTCCAGCTGCTTATTTGTGCTTTCATAAGTTTAATGTAGTCTGTTTCTTCCAGCTTCTCTGGTATAGCTGAAAATCTCAAGTTTTCCCTACGTGCTTTGTCCTCTAAATCTATTATTTTTTGAAACATCTCTTCCTGAGCAGTCTCGTATTCAGCCAGCCTTTTCTTCATTTCGACCTCTGACTTTTGCAGCATTATCATCTCATCTGAATATCTGTTAAAAGCTTATTCCATTTGTTCCAGCCTTTTGTTGTTTGTGTTAATATACTCTGGCAGTGTTTTCTTTATTTTAACCAGGTCTGTATGCAGTTGTCTTATATCATCCTGTGTAGGTTATTGGAAGTCATGTCGGAAGGTTGCATTACTTTTTTTTGAGCAGCTGCAGAACTCTCCCTAGTCATGTTTCTTCCTCACTTTTTGTAGCTGATTTTTTTCCAGATTTTCTATATTTCTTTATTCTTCGCATCCAGGCAGTGTACTTACCAGCCAGTTGCTAAAATTCACCCATAAACACAAGTCTACTGGCCTTCTCTGCCAAGTTTCTGTTTTCACACTGGGAGAGCTAAAAACAAGCTGTTACTCAGTGTGCAGCCATCTTGGAACTCCTCCAAAGGATTTTTGTTGAGACTACTGGAGAGTTTTGGAGGCATCAGGGGGACATGGGAACATATTTTTTTTTGGGGGGGGGGGGGTAAGGACATAACTTATTTAAAAAAGACTTACAGCAGAAAATTGGAAAGATTTTAGATACTGCATTTCCACTTACAAAGGAAGCCATGCTATTCAGCTGGGATTCAAGTTATGTCACTCAGCAAAAATTCCATCCATTAATAACATTAATATTGTTGGTGGACAAAAAAAGGATTATAAGGAATTGGAAAAAGCAGGATCACCCTGAATGGAAGGAATCTATTAAAATAATGGAACAAATACAAAAACTCAAAAAAACACCTATGTGAAAGTCAAAGACACACACAAAATAAAAAATTAAAACTAGAAATTAAATGTACAGTGTCATGAAACTGCAAGAACACCACAAATCTTATGAAACTTAAAAATGTTATTTAACTCAAGGAATCCACCAGTATTTGCTTCTGGACAGAATACAAGCCCTTCTTCACGCATCAAGAATGAAAGCCAGTAGCAATCAATTAAAACAAAAACTTAAGTCACATGATCACTGCACTTTGGATCAAAACCCTAGATCAAATCATGATACTTGTTTGAAAACCTATTTTATATAAAACTTGTATATAAATACTCATTTTACACTGTACATAACAGAGTTAGTACTTGCTTTTAAACATACTACAAATGTTTCCTTGGGCATCAAAAATCAATAACAGAACAATTGATTTAAACAAATATTTATTCACATAAAAAAAATAAAATAAGCATTTCTGCAGACAAACAGACATTCTATATTAAAATTAAAACAGACACACTGTTTTTTTATATCCGTTTTTTTCTCGGGCAAGGATAAACTGTACTGTCTTACAGAGAAACCAGAAAATCAATGGCAGGAAAACCCCCAAGAAGGTTAAAGACAGTCAAACTAGCAATACCTTGACACTAAGGTTTTGAATCTGGATACCTGATTTTAACATAAGGCAGGTAACGCATTAATGCACAGGAGGTCAGTGCTCCACAAAAGAGAACGGCAATTCCAGAAAAAAAAAACTCTCACATGCCTCATCAAAAGGCTATTACCTGATCCCCCTTGTAGGTGAAAGATCTTATTTTAAATAAATGAAAAAACTCACTATAATGTTCCATCTGAGTAGTTCTATTTCATTTGTCTTCAACCTGTGGGTCCTCGGATCCACATCGGATCCGACACGGCCGCATTTTCCAGCTACAGCTCCGAGATCCATGCTCCTCCCCTTACCCATACTGCCCCCTGTCTCCCTTCTCCCTTCAGATCGAGCATGCTGCCTAACAGGTATCAGATACCCAACCCAGTGACACCTTATCCTCCAACACAAACATTACAAAAGAACTTTAGCCCTGACGGAAGCAAAGATCCCAACAATAACTGTCCGGTACAAGGGACATGTCATATCCCAAAGGATAAGGTTAGGGGGAAGGGGGGTAGTGGAACTGTTGAAGACAAATGAAGTACAACTACTCAGATGGAACGTTATGGTGAGTACATAACTTCTTTATCTGAAGTAGTTTAGTTCATTTGTTCTTCAACCTGTGGGACAGAGTCCCCAGCTACCTAACTCTTGGGAGGCCCTCATGGAAGGATATTCTGGAGCACCGCACAGCCAAAGGATGCTCTACTCATAGAGACCAAATCCAGTTTATAATGACAAATAAAGGTGTGAGATAAGGCCCAAGTAGCAGCTGAACAAATATCATCCAAAAAGACCCTAGACCAAAAGGCTGCTGACGCAGCCATAAATCGGGTCGAATGAGCCTTCACTCTTCCTGGAAGAGACAAATCTCTATCTGAGTAAGCCTGGTCAATGCATTGTGAAATCCAGCAAGAAATAGTCACTTTTGAGACATGTTTACCAAAGAAGGGCTTGGCATAGGACACAAAAAGTTGATCAGACATGCGGAAAGGTTTAGTCCTGTGAAGATAAAACCTCAACTGCCTATGTACGGCCAGTAAATATAATTTGCATTCCCCTTTGTTCTGGTAGTTTGGAAAAAATACTGGTAAATTAATAATCTGATTAATATTGACTTCCATAGCTACCTTGGGAAGGAAGTATGGGTTAGTGCGTAGCGACACTCTATCTTTGTGAAAGATCATGTAAGGGACTTTGATAGAAAGAGCTTGAAGCTCCAACACCCTCCTAGCAGACATGATGGCAACTAAAAAGGCAGTTTTCCAGGTCAAAAATTATAGATCCAGGATGTCGCAGGCTCAAAGAGAGGAGAAACCAATGCCTGCAACAACAAAGTGAGGTCCCACGGAGGAATCAGATCCTTAACCGGGGGTCTGGGAAGAAAAGCACCTTTGAGAAAAGTTTTACAAAGTTTAGAGGAAGTCAATGAAGACATGTTTACCCCAACATGAAAATTAGAAATGGCGGCTAGATGGACTTTCACCATTGAGGATCTAGCTCCCTAATGAAAAATGCTAGCTAGAAAATCTAAAACCGCCGAAAGCGGTGCAGTGAAAGGATCCAAAGACCTCTGAATGGCCCATATAGAAAAACCTTTCCATTTACTGTGATAAATAAACTTTTCTGGTGGACGATTTATGAGCCGCCACCGGAATGGACTTGACAGGAGATGACAGACTGGGAGTCCTAAGAATCATGGGAACCAAAGCAGCCAAGCAGTGAGCTTCAGACTGTCCAGATCTGGATGAGAGATCCCCGAGGGATGTGAAAGCAGATCCGGGACCGGATCCAAGGTCCATGGTAGAACAATTAGATGAGACCTGAGTAAGGGAAACCAAACCTGTCGAGGCCAGAATTAGTCGGATGAGGATCACAGTGCTCCCCAGCCTTCGGGCTTTCTGTAGAAACTTCAACATGAGGGGAAGAGGAGGATATGCATAAAGAAGCCCAGGAAGCCAAGCATGAATCAGAGTGTCTCTGGAGGCTTCCCCCAGTAGGGGGTTCAGAGCAAAATACTCACTGCATTTCGCGTTGGAAGGAGATGCGAAGAGATCGCAGCAAGGATGACCCCACTCTAGGAAGATCTGTTCTGCTACTGAAGGCAGCAGAGACCAACTGTAAGGCATCAGGATAGATCTGCTGAGCCTGTCTGCTAAAATGCTGGACTGCCCCAGGATGTGTGTTGCCACCAGAAAACGGCCAGTGGAGATCACCCATTCCCACACTCTCATGGCCTCTCTACATAAAGGATAAGATCTGGTCCCCCCTTATTTGTTGATATACCAGACCACTGACATACAAATGCCTCCAGAAACACGGACTCATCAGAGGTTGGTTTTGGGGTGGACCACCCCCCTCTTTGGCGAAGGATCTCCATGATGTCTCCAAAGGAGACATTCTCAGGGGGGTGATCTTGGGGAACCTTCCCCTTCATTCAAGTCCGTGTCTTCGGTGAGGGACTCTGGAGGAGAGTCCAAGTGCCTCCTTTTACACATATGCTTATGGGGGGGGCTCCTCAGGGGGACTATCTGGGGAGGTCTTGTAAGCAGGTTGTTCCAAGGCCGGAACATCCTGGGGCACTACAGCTATGGGCTGTCCCTGAGAGGGCAAGATGGTCGGACCTACATTCAAGGCCAGGGGGGGTCTGGACAGACTCCGAAGACGAGATGGTTAGAGACCTCGACCCTGCAAGAACCCTCTCCACCACATTGAATGTCGAGAGGGAACGGACCTCCTGGGCTGAACTAACGGAAGCCTCTCCCCCCCGATCCGACTGGGGAGTAAGAGCCGAGCCTCTAGGAGCCTAGACACCGAGGGGAATGCTTCTCTCCGACAAGCTTGGAGCAGAGAGCACTCCCTCAGATCCAACCACAAGGCTACAGC
>NC_056741.1:472999943-473013838 GCF_019279795.1 Protopterus annectens
GTATGTGTGTGTGTGTGTGTGTGTGTGTGTGTGTGTGTGTGTGTGTGTGTGTGTGTGTGTGTGTGTGTGTGTGTGTGTGTGTGTGTGTATGTGTGTGTGTATGGTATGGAAGAACAGCTATTGCAGGACTAGCTACCTGGTGGAGTGAACAATGGTTCTGGATGATTGTCACTGTTGATGTGACTCCAGCTCCATGTACAACCATGAAAATGGATGGATGGATTTGCAGACAGAGCATGACTCAGAAAAGTTCTTCAGGTAGCAGTGTCAGCACTGGAAGAACAGAAGGCTATAGGTTCTATTCCCACTCCAGTTGCCTGGATTACTGACACTGCAGTGTACATTAGGGAATTGCTGAACTCTGTAGTGTCATCCTTCAGACGAGATATTAAACTAAGGTCATATCTGCTTGAGTTGGTGGTAATTCAAATGGTTGTAAAAAAAAAATCACATGGCACCTATCAGAAAGAGTAAATGAAGTTTGCTGATGCCCTGGCCAAATTTCGCTTAGCAGCAGAAATGCCACCTTGGGTCTCCCCTGAAAAGAGGCCACCAGCTTAGTGGAACTAATCCGGTCACCAAAGAATAAATAAATAAATACAAAATGTTTAGTCCAGGCTAGGTGGGGCTTCTGCAATTGACATTATCAGCATTAATGTTTGAGACTATATCTCAAAGCAGCACCACATCAGTTTATTTTGTTGAAGGACCACAAATGAGGCTGGCTTTAAAATTTCCCATTACATTTTGTTCTGGTTAGGAGTGCAAGCTCTGCATCTATCTAGCTGGATACAGAAGTTCTCCATGAAGTTAATTGCTGTTTCATCATCAGAACCTGATGCTGCCTTGACTGATGTTTGAAACTTCATTACAGAATTAGATGGTTTGCAACAATAAAGTAATATTGTTTGTAATTTTACGTATGTTAGAGTTTCTTTACATATTACATATGTTAACTTTTGTACAGTTTAGCAGAAACTCTAATATTTACATTACCAAATCCACTGTTTCAGCACTTGTTTTTCACATTGCTTTTGTCCCAGATTCATTAATCGAGTGTTTCTGTGGTGAATATCAGCATTATTTCTCCTTTTTATTTACAGCCTTTTGTTAGAACTGCCTTGGTTCCACTTTAGTAAGCATAGACGGGACCTCAGTCAGTTTCTGGTTTGGGACTATTTAAAGGAAAAAAGCATTTGCTATTTTTGATTAAATCATTTGTGTTTTTTTTTTAATCAAATCTCCTCTGCTATTTAAGCATTACAGTTGCACGCTTGGCTCATAACCTACAAATAATCTAAGATGTACATTATTATATCCACTGTTACAGCACTTGTTTTTCACACTCTTTTTGTCACAGCTGCATGCTGTTGAATATCTCCACTTTTTCCCATACTTTACTTAGAACTGCTTCTCTCCATGCAGCTGTGCCTAGCAATGATCTGTATAGACACTGATATTGTGCTGCATAATTCCTTGTAATCTGTGTAGAAGCTGATCTCTCAGTGTGTTTCCTTTAAAAATTCCATTACTATGTAGAACGTTTTTTTAAACCACTAAAACATCTACTTTGTGCATAGTTGAGCACTGCTCATCACATTCCTTGTGTTATTGACCTAATCAATATTTAAAATTCCCTCACTACCCCCTAGTAGATTATTAGCCATGTACATGCATATCTCAGTTCTCTCTGTTGCAAATCTGGTTGAGGTAGGTATTCTCAGGCATTGTACCAATTGCCTTATGTACACAGTCAATCCACTTATTCTTAATAACACAGATAAAGTGCACGAGATGTGTAAATACACTTTAATGCTAGAGGCAAAACTCTTTCATACAACCAAAACTAATCCTGTAAAGGTTGTCAGTGACACTTGCACCATGCCTGCTGCACAGGGTAAAGACCCTACATATAAAACTACTAATGCTGAGGCACTTACAGGTAACTGTCCTAAAACACTAAGACCTCCTGGCACAGCACAATCAAAGAAAGGGTCCTCAGCTATCATATAAACCCTCCGTTAAAACACCACCCACAGCTACACATAGTAACACTGAATCCAGTGCCTCTACTGCTAAGCCCTTAAGGCAAACCAGTACACAGCCAAGTTTCCTGGTCATTGGTGATTCTATAGTGATACACATGAATGTCCCCCTCACCAGATTGAGTAAGGACAGAGTCACAGCTGCCGTTCCATGGCTATGATCTATCAAGTCACACAGTCACTCAGGTCATTAAACCACAGGTACCAGTATGACTCAGTCATAGTCCATGTGGGTGATAATGACCTGAGACTTACCTCACTTGACTATATTAAGCCTGATATGATTACGTTTGCTGATTATGTGTCTCAGGCAGGTATTAGCCTAGCACTAAGCAGCATACTACCTTCTCCAAGGATGATGCCACGTTACCAACATAAAATGATTGATTTTTAACAACCCACTTAGCTTCTGGTGCCATTTCAAGGGGGTACAATATCTGACAGCCTAAGAGGACATGGTTGACACCAAGGTTGTAGCCAGGCATACTCTTTGTACTCTAAAGAGTACATTGTTTCTGAACATGTTAGAAACACTGGAGTTTTATTAAACCATATTATGTCTATAACCCATGTAGATTAATTTCGCTAACATGTATATACCTTGCTTACAGAGAGGTTTGGAAATCCAAAAACAGAACCTCTAATAGTTTTTGGCTGATAAGCTGAAAATGTGATACACATTAACAGCTTCAGTAAAATGACCATTTTTTTAAATGCCAGGACAGTTGGGGGGGTGGAGAGTAAGCATCTGTGAGTACAAAGTGGAATTCACTGACTACACGCCTGTGACAGACCATGCTGCCTTTCCAGGGATGGTCTGAACTTCTCCCTTCTAAGCTTTTGAATATTGCCAAACCTTTTCCACCCCACCCCCCCAGTGTTTTTTTTAGGCAATATAAAAACCTAGAAGTCTTAACAAGACACTCCACTATTTGCTAGCCTACCTCTCTCTGGAGACTGTAGACATCTGTGTAGTAATGGAGACACGTAGAGTACCCCAGAATGCAAGGTTATAATGCCTTTCACACCTTTATACCAGCTACTGTATAGGAGCGAACTAAAGGTGGAGGAGTCTCAGTCTATATTAAAAACAACCTTGTATACAGACTAGTTAAACTGTATGCCCCACTGGAGCTCATACACGTGCAAAAGGTCCCTTCCTTTAAAACCTTACTCCACTCTCATCTCCCCTCTTTCTGGGAATGCTCCTGTACTCATCCTACCTGAATCCTGACACCTATCTCTATCTCATCCTACTCAAAACTCTGCCATTGCTTAAATTCTTTTGTCTACAATTACGATGTATTAATGAGCATTAATTTGTTCTTGTAAATATCTTATAAGTGGTTGACTTAGTTCTTATATTTGAATGTTTTTATAATATTGTCTTTCTGTATACAGTAGGTAATTTATTGCTCTTATATGCTGTACTAGTTATCACTTTTAAATATCTTTTAATATTTTCTTTCTGTCTGGAGCTTTTCTCCTCGGGCCTCCATTGAAAATGGGCTACCTTGGCCCAATGGACTTTCCCAGTTAACAAAATGAAATAAATAAAGATAAATAAATAAAATAACTCAACATGAAGAGGGTCTTGTACCAAATCCTTACAACCTATACATCCCCCTCCATGTCTCAGGCAACCCTACTACATACATCAAGGTAGTAGAGTCCCTCACCATTCAACCCAATATGATTTTCATGGGGGATCACAACTACTCCTCTATTGATTGGGAATCCTGCACCACTTCTAATGCCCAAGCCCAACGATTCTTAAACGTCATTAATACCAACATCCTGGAACATATGGTCCATTCTCCTACCAGGGGTGCAAATATCCTTGACCTTGTACTCAATAACATGGGGGAGAAACATTCCCTACTCAAGGTAATGTCCTTGCCTGTCAGATGTGACCATAAGGTAATATTGTTTGAAATAAAAATGAAATCCAGGGACAAATACCTTTAGGAACTATTCCACGGCTAACCTCTCTCAACTAAGTGACAACGTGGCTAAACTCAAAGCATTCTCAAACCCAGTAAACACCATAGCATATGCTGATCTATTTACAAAATCTGTGTACAGCCATATTGGTAACTGTATAGAGGAAGCTGTTCCCACGCATATTAACAATAAATCAAACTCAAAAGACAAGCCAACTTGGTGGAAACACAATATCAATTGGTTATACAACAAAAGAAAAAAAAAACGTGGCCAAGCTTAGGAGGAACCAAGCCCAACATACTAAAAGGCCCCTGACCAATCTAAACAAGCAGCTAATAGGATTAATTAATAGTTCAAAGGCTAAATTTAAAGAAAAAATATCTTCTCAGGCAAAGCTTTCTACAGCTATGTCTATAACCTCTAGGGAAATACACAACTATATGCAAAACTTATTGTAAACGGCATCACCCACACTGAACCGAAGGGTATTGCCAACCTGTGGATTGACAGGTTAGTCTCAAATTCAGCCCCCCCCCCCCGATGGTCCAATGGAAATATTGCATACCACAATCCTCTCAACCATTACTAGGGTCAGGTTATCAATGCACTTTCAAAGGTAAAAAGCATTGCATTAAGGAGCCCCAATAACATCCTGGGATGCTTACTAAATAGCAAGAAATATGACCTCTTTGGTCCACTTGAATCACTTTTCAACTGGATTCCACAGTCAGGTTTTGTGCACAAGGAATGGCAGATGGCTACAGTCATTTCCCTGCACAAAGGAGGTCCAACCACAACACGTGTAACTACAGGTCCATAGGTCTGACCATCCTCATATGTAAGGTCATAAAAAGAATCATCATGTACAAGATAAATGAGAATATAGGTAACTTGAAAACACTGGACGCAACACAGTTCAGCTTTGTTAAATGATGGTCATTCATATTAAATCCGGTGGACTTCTTTGAGAAGGTCACCAATGCAATGGATGAGGTCAAGACTGAGCACCCAGCTTACCTTGACTTGGCCAAAGCTTTTGATACAATATCCCACTCAGACATTATAGACAAGCTCACTAAATTAGGTATAAACCCTTTTAACACCTACTGGTGAGACAACTGGCTCATTGACAGGATTCAGAAGGTCAAAATGGGTGAGGCCACCTCCACCAACAGTCCAGTGACTAGCAGAGTCTCCTAGGGCTCCTTACTGGTTCCACTCCTTTTCAGCATCTATTTCTGTGAAGTGGAAGCAAATGTTGAAGGTTTATGACTGACTAAGTTTGCAGATGATTGCAAGCTGGGGGTTATCACTGACTCCCATGTAGACACCATGTTCATCAAGAAGGCCTATCTCTGACTAACAAATGGTGCCAAAGCAATGGTCGTAAACGCAATGCTAAGAAATGCATAATTGTACCGTTTGGGAGGCCAACCATCCCAGCTAATTACCATGTTGATAATACACCCCTAAGAATCAACCCAGTTGTCAGGGATCTGGATACACACATAGACAGTGTCCTTACCTTCGATCACCACATGGCCACAGTGGTGAGGAAATCTTTTTATGTTGTGCCACTTATAAGTAAGGTTATGGCATCTAGGACCAAAAAGGTCATTATCCCACTCTACTCTGCCATTATCAGACTAATTACAGATTATAATGCTCCCTTCGGTATGCACCTTACTAGCATATGCAGCAACTAGAATGACTTCAGAAGTCCCTTAATAAAAGAATACAAGGCATAATAAACCTGCCTTACGCAAAGCGTCTTAAAGCCCTTTCTCTCTACTCAGTCTCCTATAAATTGCTGAGGGGTGATCTATGCCTGACTTACACTTAAGCATCTCCTGCATACTTGTAAATAAACAGTACCAAAAATACAAGGCATAAGGATGTAAATTTTGTCTGCGACAAACAAAACACGCTGGAGAGACAGATATGTGCCCCAGAGACTGTCCTTCTTATAGAAAAGGCTTCTCATTCATGTGAAGCAAAGTTTGTAAATTACCCAATTTAAGCGCAACCTAGACCAGTGGATGGGAATAGCAAATTTACATTGGGCCTGACACCCATGTTCATTATGGACACAGGAAGCTTATAAATACCTGGACCACAATGTCTTATTTGGATACAGGACATCATTATTCTTTTGGGAAATTTTGTAACAATATATGAATCTATACACACATTTTACATGTTCAGACACATGCATATTGTTCATAATCTGTTGCCTGCTTTCTCTAAAATGGTTTTAGGTTTTGTAAAACAAAATGAAATTAGTACTATCAAGGGGTCCTCACCTGAAAATGTCACAAGAATATCTTGAATAGGTAGACGGGGAGATTTTGTTATCTGAAATTAGGCTGGAATTCAGACCAGAATGGACTTTTTAAATTAATTACAATTGGAGGACATATGTGGGAGTTTGTGCATGCATGCATGCATGCCCGTGCATGTCTGTGTTTTTCTCAGTGTGTACTGCATAGCTGCACCACAAACATGCCATGTACTTAGACTCAGATATGATATTTGAACTATATGTGCACTGGTCAGTGCATTTTGAGAGCCATAAAATTCTAACATGGTCACTATAAAGATGTCGAGTGTGTCATTCAGGGTCAGTTAATAGCACTTTTACTTACATGCAATGCATCTGTGCTTCAGACCAGCTTGTGATAACAGTTTAAAGTGCAAACGCAACCCACATATCCTGAGGTTTTGGTTCTTGCCATAAGATGGAATGGTCAGTCAAATTACTGTGTTTATTGTCATGAAAATTCTGTTTGTACAGTTTTCCTGTTGTACAACTGATATTTGTGGTCCCCCAGATTTCACTTTTATTATTTTTCTAAACCTGTTAAAAATTCACACAAAGGGCACTTAAAATCATATTCACACTTTGTAGCATTTTCTACACATTTCAATCTAAATGTAACATTCACAGTGTCTTAAAGCTCATCAAGTAAACTAAAAGGTTGACTACAACAATAAAAAAATAGTTAGATATTCTACTCTTTTCCCTGGCACAGTATGTGGTAGGAGGTACTTGAATCAGTTTTGTGTGAATTACTATAAGCCTGCTGCCATCTTCCTTCGCTATTAAAGAGTTTTTGATCTTGGACAATGGGTTAAACAGCATGAATCAGCAGAGGTGAAAATTATTATAATCAGTTTGATGAGGCACTGACTACGCTGTGTTCTGCATTTATTTTATTTACATTTGTTAACCAGGTAGTGTCTGACTGGGTTGAAAAAAAAAAACATTTTCAGTGGAGACCCGGGGAAAAAAGCTCCACAACAAAAAGAACATTATTAAGGTACAAGCAGTAAACTTAGTTTAAGTAGTACATTGCTAACAATATGTAAATGAGCTTAAAATATTATAGCAACATATAACAACAGAAATACAATATAAACATGCATGTTTCAGGCATACAGGGATACTTTTTTTTTTATTATTACAATATATGTGAGGTAAATAAGTCATGTAGCTTTACAAGGCGAGTATTTTCTGAAAGTCCAAAATTGGTCATGTAGTTCTTTATAAGTTAGGTCATCTGAAGGAACAAAGATTAATAAAGAAAAGACAGATAGTGGGATAGCCATATCTTGATTTTCATTTCCTTGCACAAGAATGTCAAATTTCTGGATGTTTACAATCCATTCATTATATTGTTTTTACATCTATCTATATATCTATATAAATATATATCTATGGGGATGCACAAGCCAGTGCATTTCTTTGTGCCAGTCCGAAGCCCAGATAAATAGGGAGGGTTATGTCAGGAAGGGCATTCGGCATAAAATTTTGCCAAATCATACATGCAGACACCAGTACAGATATACATACTGGATCGGTCGAGGCCCGGGTTAATGACCGCCACCAGTACTGTTGGCCAACAGGGTGCTGGCGGAAATTGAGCCACTGTTGGCCGAAGGAGGAGAAGAGGGGGAAGGCATGCCCGAAGGCAAGTAAAGGCTAGGACTGTGGTAGTGAGGATAGAAACTCTGAATGTTGGCAGTATGACTGGTAAAGGGAGAGAGCTAGCTGATCTGATGGATAGAAGGAAGGTTTGTATATTGTGTATGCAAGAGACCCGATGGAAGGGGAGCAAAGCTAGGTGTATCGGAGGCTGGTCCAAATTGTTTTATCATGGTATGGCTGGGAGGAGAAATGGCGTAGGGGTTATCCTGAAGGAACAGTATGCTAAGAGTGTTTTGGAGGTGAAAAGAGTGTCGGATAGAGTGATGTTTATGAAGTTGGAAACTGATGGTGTAATGATGAATGTTGTTAGTGCATATGCTCCACAAGTTGGGTATGTGATGAATGAGAAAGAAAAATTTTGGAGTGAGTTGGATGAAGTGGTGATGACTGTACCCAAGGGTGAGAGAGTGGTGATTGGAGCAGATTTCAATGGGCATGCTGGTGAAGGGAACAGAGGGGATGAGGAAGTGATGGGTAAGTATGGTGTTAAGCAAGGGAATGCAGAAGTCAGATGGCAGTGGATTTTGCGAAAAGGATGGACATGGCTGTGGTGAATATGTATTTTAACAAGAGGGAGGAGCATAGGGTGACATACAAGAGTGGAGGGAGATGCACACAGGTGGATTATATCTTATGTAGAAGGGCCAGTCTGAAGGAGATTGGAGACTGTAAAGTGGTGGCAGAGGAAAGTGTAGTTAGGCAGCATAGGATGGTGGTTTGTAGGATGACACTGGTGATCAAGAAGAGGAGGAGGAGTGTGAGGGCAGCACCAAGAATCAAATGGTGGAAACTGAAAAAGGGTAATTGTGAGGTGGAGTTCAGGGAAGAGTTAAGACAGGCACTAGGTGGCAGTGAAGAGTTAACGAATAACTTGGTAACTACAGCAGAGCTAGTAAGGGAGATGGCTAGAAAGGTGCTTGGTGTGACATCTGGAAAGAGGAAGGATGTCAAGGAGACATGGTGGTGGAATGAGGAAGTAAAGGAAAGTATACAGAGAAAGAGGTTGGCAAAGAAGAAGTGGGATTGTCAGAGAGATGAAGAAAGTAGACAGGAGTATAAGGAGATGAGGTGCATGGCAAAGAGAGAGGTGACGAAAGCTAAGGATAAGACGTATGAAGAGTTGTATGAAAGGTTGGACACTAAGGAGGGAGAAAAGGACCTGTACCGATTGGCTAGACAGAGGGACCTAGCTGGCAAAGATGTGCAGCAGGTAAGGGTGATAAAGAATAATGAGGGAAACGTACTCACAAGCGAGGAGAGTGTGTTGAGCAGATGGAAAGAGTACTTTGAGGGGTTGATGAATGAAGAGAAAGAGAGGGAGAGAAGGATGGATGATGTGCGGATAGTGAATTATGAAGTGCAGTGGATTAGCAAGGAGGACGTAAGGATTGCTATGAAGAGGATGAAGAATGGAAAGGCTGTTGGTCCAGATGACATACCTGTGGAAGCATGGAGGTGTTTAGGTGAAATGGCAGTGGAGTATTTAACTAGATTGTTTAATGAAATCTTGGAAAGTGAGAGGATGCCTGAGGAATGGAGAAAAAGTGTTTTGGTACCGATTTGTAAGAATAAGGGTGATGTGCAGAGCTGTAGTAAATACAGAGGGCTTAAAGTGATGAGTCACAGCATGAAGTTATGGGAAAGAGTAGTGGAAGCTAGGTTAAGAAGGGAGGTGATGATTAGTGATAAGCAGTATGGTTTCATGCCAGGAAAGAGCAATACAGATGCGATGTTTGCTCTGAGAGTGTTGATGGAGAAGTACAGAAAGGTCAGAAGGAGTTGCATTGTGTCTTTGTGGACTTAGAGAAAGCATATGACAGGGTGCCTAGAGAGGAGTTGTGGTATTGTATGAGGAAGTTGGGAGTGTCAGAGAAGTATGTAAGAGTGGTACAGGATATGTACGAGGGTAGTGTGACAGTGGTGAGGTCTGCAGTGGGAGTGACGGATGCATTTAAGGTGGAGGTGGGATTACATCAAGGATCAGCTCTGTGCCCTTTCTTATTTGCAATGGTGATGGACAGGTTGACAGACGAGATCAGACAGGAGTCCCCATGGACCATCATGTTTGCAGATGACATTGTGATCTGTAGTGAGAGTAGGGAACAGGTGGAGGAGATCCTGGAGAGGTGGAGATATGCTCTAGAGAGAAGAGGAATGAAGGTCAGCAGGACTAAGACAGAATATATGTGTGTGAATGAGAGGGAGGATAGAGGAATAGTGAGGATGCAGGGAGTAGCGGTGGCGAAGGTGGATGAGTTTAAATACTTGTGATCAACAGTTCGGCGTAATGGTGAGTGTGGAAGAGAGGTGACGAAGAGAGTACAGGCAGGATGGAGTGGGTGGAGAAGAGTGTCAGGAGTGATTTGTGACAGACGAGTACCAGTATGAGTAAAAGGGAAGGTCTACAAGAGGGTAGTGAGACCAGCTATGTTGTATGGGTTGGAGATAGTGGCACTGACAAAAAGGCAGGAGTCAGAGCTGGACGTGGCAGAGTTAAAGATGTTAAGATTTGCACTGGGTGTGATGAGGGTGGACAGGATTAGGAATAAGTACATTAGAGGGTCAGCCCAGGTTGGAAGGTTTGGAGACAAAGCCAGAGAGGCAAGATTACATTGGTTTGGACATGTGCTGAGGAGGGATGCAGAGTATACTGGGAAAAAGATGCTAAGGATGAAGCTGCCAGGTAACAGGAAAAGAGGAAGGCCTAAGATAAGGTTCATGGATGTGGTGAGAGAGGACATGCAGGTGGTTGGTGTGACAGAACAAGATGCAGACGACAGGAAGAAATGGAAAGAGATGATCCGCTGTGGCGACTCCTAATGGGAGCAGCCGAAAGAAGAATATATATATATATATATATATATATATATATATATATATATATATACTTACTTTATTTTATATTTTGTTACCAGGAAAGTCTCACTGGACAAAAGTCCTTTTTCAGTGGAGGCCCGGGGAGAAAAGCTCCACATATAACAAACATTAACAATTACAAAAACATGACACATGAATAACAGTATAAAATGTTTTCATCCATGAAATCTAAGATAAGAAAACAAGACTGTACATCAACCAGGAGAAATGTCCTCTTATAACACAGATTAACATGTACAGCTTCATAAGAACAGTATAATACTATACATTTAAATTAGAAGTTATGTACCTACCATAACGTTCCATGTTAGTTGTCTTCTCTCGCCTTCTTTCTTGCTGGATGGGTTCGGAGCCGATCCTCGGCTCCGACTCGGCACTTGCTTTAGCTTAGGAACTCCTTTTACCAGCTCGAGGCAACCCTATATCCCATGATGCAAGGCGGAACTACCTCAGATCTCCTTTGGTAGCTAACCTACCCTGCTAAAGACTATCCTAACATAATTAGGAACATAAAATCCTAATAGAAGTCCTCATATGAAGGCTCAGGAGGAAACAACCTAATAGGAACTCTTCAAGATCTGTCCAGGCCAGGGGGAAGGAGGGAGGGATGCAAGAAAGAAGGCGAGAGAAGACAACTAACATGGAACGTTATGGTAGGTACATAACTTCTAAATGTTAAGTTGTCAACCTCACCTTCATTCTTGCTGGATGGGACCGCGTCCCTAGCACCTGTAACCCGGGTGGCTCAATGGAACAGACTCTTGAGAACTGTGGAACCAAAACTGGCCCTATCTCTGGAGGCCAAGTCCAATTTGTAATGAGAGACAAAGGTATGAGGCGTAGCCCAAGTAGCTGCTGCACAAATGGTATCAATGGGTAGTCTATCCTGAAAAGCTGCAGAAGTGGATAGACTCCTGGTTGAGTGTGCTTTTGGCTTAGAAGATAGCTGCTTGCCTCTGAGAGAGTATACATAGGAAATAGTGGAAGTTAACCATCTGGATAAGGTCACTTTAGAGACTGGAAGACCTATCCTGTTTTCTGCATAGGAGACAAATAATTGGTCCGATTTTCTGAATTGTTTAGTTCTATGCAAATAGTACCTGAGCTGACGATGGACATCCAAAAATGCAGTTTCTGTTCAGCTCTGTCGGAATAGTTTGGGAAAAAGACTGGTAGGTCTATAGATTGGTTAATGTTGGTTTGAGATACGACTTTGGGAAGAAAGGAAGGGTTAGTTCTTAATGATACCCTGTCCTTATGAAAAAACAAATAAGGGGAACGAATGCAGAGAGCTTGAATCTCGGAAACTCTTCTTGCAGAAGTGACAGCCAGTAAAAATATAGTTTTCCAGGTCAATAATTTCAAAGAACATGAAGCAGGCGGTTCAAGGAGGTAGTATCAAGGATGCCAACATTAAGTTTAGATCCCATTGCGGAGGAGGATGCTTTATAGGTGGTTTTAGGAGAAAAACTCCTCTCAGAAAGGCCTTGCATAATCTATGAGACATAATGTTATTGTCATGCAAGCCAACATGATACTTGGAAATAGCAGCCAGTTGTACTTTGACTGTAGATGACGAGGATCCTGAATGAAAACCTCCGCCAGGAAATCTAAAACGAATGTACAGGAGCAGTAAAGGGTCAATATTTTGGAATTTGCCCAAATAGAAAACGTCGCCACTTGCTAGCATAAACAGTCCTAGTGGACGACTTCAAAGAAGACACTAAAATGTCTCTGACTGAGTCCGAAATCATCGGTAGCCTGGCTAGGGTAGGAAGTGGAGCAACCAAGCAGTGAGGTTGAGAGAATGAATGGCTCGGTGCTGCTGACCCGACTGGTGGATCAAGAGATCCGAACTGGGTCCAGATGCCAGGGCTGCACCACAAGGTGACGATGCAGAGACGGAAACCAAATTTGTCGAGGCCAATATGGGGCAATGAGGATCAACTTGGCTCTCAAAACGGTGGCTTTCTGAATGACTTGTGGAATCAAGGGAAAGGGAGGAAAAGCGTACAGAAGTCCCCGGGCCAATCCTGGGTTAGAGAGTCTCTCAGGGGTTGGCCTGGAAGGGGAAAAAGAGTGAAAAAATCTGGGCACTTGTTATTTTGCGGAGTAGCAAAAAGATCGCAACAAGGAGTGCTCCACTTCAGAAAAATCTGATCCACTACAGATTGATTGAGAGACCACTCGTGAGGCATCAGAATGGATCTGCTCAGCCTGTCCGCTAAAAGGTTGGACCTGCCGGGGATGTGCGTTGCTATCAGAAACCGCTGAGAAGAGATCGCCCATTGCCAAAGTCTGAGAGCTTCTCGACATAACGGATAGGACCTGGTCCCGCCCTGTTTGTTGATGTACCAGACCACGGACATGTTGTCCGTTTGTACTGCAATAGTCCCCATGGGAAGAAAGTCGTTGAGGGCTTGCAACGTTAAAAGCACTGCTCTCATCTCCAGGACATTTATGTGCAGATGGTATTCTATGGGTTGCCACGTCCGTGGACCATCCTGCCCTGATAATGCCCCCACCCGATCAGAGAGGCATCCGTAGTGACTGTGGCAACTGGAGGAGGGGAATAAAAGGTCGGCCCTGATGAAGAAGAGGGAAGATATCCACCAGTTCAGATGAGCTCTGCGACTGTGTGACCAAGATTTCGTGCCTCATCGGAGACTGTGGTAATGCGACCACTGCGTGAATAGCATCCACTGCAGAAGACACATGTGGAAGCGAGCCAGTGGTAGAAGAACAATGGCGCAGCCATAAGACCTAGAACCTTCAGTATAAATCTGGCTTTGATCTTGTTGCTTTGCAATAGAAGCCGAGCAATTTTGGATGTCCAGAATTCTTTGCTCTGTTAGTCTGGCTATCATTTTGACGGTGTTTAATTCTGCCTATAAAGGTGATAGATTGGCAAGGCAGCAGAGAAGATTTTTCAAATTTACTGAAATTCCCAAACTCCTGCAAAGCTGTAGAGTGTAGTCTCTGGACTGAAGAAGCTGACACTTGGTGGTGGCGGAGAGGAGCCAGTCGTCCAAGTAGGGAAA
>NC_056741.1:473018055-473178055 GCF_019279795.1 Protopterus annectens
ATTTGCTGACTGTGCTATGTATTCTGTGTGTGTGTGTGTGTGTGTGTGTGTGTGTGTGTGTGTGTGTGTGTGTGTGTGTGTGTGTGTGTGTGTGTGTGTGTGTGTGTATGCATGTATGTGTGCATGTGTATCATCATCATCAACCCCCTTCTTCCCATTTTGTACATGGGGTTGGAGTGTCATGTTAACTGTCACCATCTCACTTGATTCAGTGATGCACTCTGGCCTTCTTTGAGACTCATGTCGGACTGTCATAGGTATTCTCTCACACAATCCATCTACCTCTGCTGGATGCCCTTGCTTCCTCTTACCTTCTTCCTGTGTGCCCCAAATCTTCAGCAGATTGTCTTCTGCTTCTATGTACATGTGCCCGAACTACCATAATATGTTCTCATTGATCTTTTCTGCAATTGGAGCTACTCTGGCTTCTGCTCTTATGTCCTAATTTCTTCATCTGTCCCATAGTGTGCATCCTACAAGCCTTCTCAGACACTATTTCCATCGCTTCTAGCTTCCTCATCTGCTCTACCTTTACTCCCCAGGTTTCTGTGCCATACAGTAGTACTGGTTGCACCATTGTTTGTATACCTTAGTTTTCAGCTTCTCTGGCATTCTTCTGCCATACATTACACCTGACACACTATGCCAGTTGGCAACAGCCCCTATGATTCTAGCCTTGACCTCTTCATTCAGACTTCCCTTCTCCTCAGCCACCCTTCCCAGATACTTGAAGCTGTTATCCTGTTCCACTACCGTCTCCTCTAGGTCACTTCTCAGCTTCTTCTGATTTCTCTAGTTTGCTGCCATTACCACTGTCTTATCTGTACTTGGTTTCATTCCATCTGCCTTCAGTTTTGCATTCCATTTCCCCTATCCTTTGCTGAAGTTCCTGCGCAGAGTCTGTCAGCAATGCCACATCGTCTGCATACAGCAACTTTGTTGGCCTGTCCCCTCCGGCCTGTTTGCTAATGTAGTCCATCACCAGTATGAACAGCTGTGGGCTCAGAGTTGAAGCCTGGTGCACAACCACTCCCACTGGAAATCCTTCTGTGAGACCAAACACTGTTCGCACTTGAGCCACTGGGTCCTTGTACATATCTGGAGCCAATTCTTCCAGTGTTTCTGGGACTTCGGACCACCAAAGCACTTCCCAAATCAGCTTATTTGGAACACTGTCATACACTTTCTCAAAGTATAGAAATGCAAAGTTAGACTCTTTCCTCATGTCTAACTTCTTCTCAACTATCTGTCTCACTGCAAACATCGGGTCAATTGTGCTGCATCCTGATCTGAATCCAAACTGCTAATCTCCCATCTTACTTGCTACTATTCTGCGTATACATTTATCAGACAACCTCTCCAGAACTTTTATGCAGTGTGACAGGAATTTGATACATTTGTACTGCTCACAGTTGTGGATGCCCCCTTTGTTCTTGTAGATTGGCACAAGCATGCTTATTCTCCAGTCCTCTGAGAAATGCATTTCTCTTTGCACTGCTATGAGTATCCTCCGGAGCCACTTCTCCCCTATCTCACCCAGCATCTTTATCATGTCTGCTGTGACCTCATCTCAGCCTGCTTCTCTCCAAGACTTAATTTTCTTTAGTGCTGTTCTTACTTCTTCTAAGGTGGGCTTCTCTTCTTCTCTCATTGTAGTCAATGTCTGGGGTAGTACAGCTCATGTGGGGGTTTCTTCATTCAGAAGCTACTGGAAGTAATCCTTCCATCTGCCTTTGATGTCCTGTGGACTGGTGAGCAGGTTGTTGCTTGCATCCCTAATGAAGGGTATTTTCTTTGCGTTCCACTTTTTAGGTGTTAATATGTTGTGCAGTAGTTTGCTGACACTGCTTAATGCTGACAGACTATTTATTTCATGGTACAAACCTACCTAATTTAGGTGACTCAGGAATGCAGAGCAGTACTGACCAATTATTTTGCATGCATGCTTTTACTCAACTAGATCACAGCTACAGTAATCACACAATCTAGATCAAAATGCCTCAGTTACTATATAAGAATTATTTTTTGTATCACTTGCTATGTGCTAGTGAGGGACCATGACCATATAGTCATCTGCATGGATCCTACTAAAATATGATCATTTGCAAAGTATTCTGAAGTAGTCACTCAGTCTGTGTCACCGTTGCCCATATAGAGGGGTTTAAACTTTTGTTGTCTGCTTTCATCTCAGTCTTCACACACAGTTCGCAATTTTTATGAATTATGTAATTGCCTACATTTTGACTAGCATTGTATAAGTACTATAAGGACTTTCATGAAATATTACACTATAGGTTCATAGGTAGGTACTAGGCTATCGGCCCTAGGGCCTATACAAGCCCAGCCAAAAAGGTACTCTGGCTTTCGCCACCCAAGAACATTATTTTCCTTTGCCCCTGTCGAGCAAAGCCACAAAGGTGATCCCCGGGGTGAATTTCCTATTTCCCATCAAATCATCAAGATTTTTCTTGAAGAGTGGTAATGAGGAGCTTTGTTTGATATAGATAGGTAGTTTGTTCCAGAGTGTGGGAAGTCTCTGGGACAGGAATCTATCCCTCCAGCATGTTCTATTTATTGTGGTGGCAAGGTTTAGACCCCTAGAGCATGTAGCTTGGAGGGATTGGGATTTCTTTAAGTGGAGCATGTCCAACAGCTCTGGATTTGACATAGCTTTGTATGTTAGTCAGAGATCGCCTCTGAGTAGGCAATATGCGACAGAGTAAAGCTGGGGTTTTTTGAGACGGTCTGCGTAGGGCATCTGTTTGAGGCCGGTAATCCTCTTTGTGAGGTATTTCTGCGGCCTTTCCAGTTGTTGTAGATGTCTTGTGAGGTACATAACAAAAGGGGCGATGTACTCTATAATGGGTCTAATGAGTGACGCGTAGAGGGGAACAATGACCTCTTTTTTCCTGGATGAGAAACCTTTTGTGATTCGGTGTGCCACATAGAAGGATTACCTGACTATTGTGGCGATGTGATTATCAAAGGAGAAACTACTGTCCACCTATGTCACAAGGTCTCTTATCACACTTTTGGTGTTAAATAGACTACCACCTATGTGGTGGCTCATGGGTACAGAGCTTTTACTAAAGGGGATGACAATGTACTTTTTGGCATTGAGCTTGAGGCCATGGTTTTGACACCAGGCATCTGTCTCAGTGAGGCTCTTTTGTAGGATGTCCACATCATTTGGAGTTTCAATTATGGCTCCTAGTTTGCAGTCATCTGCAAACTTCGTTAGCCAAAGACCTTCTGTGTTAGCCTGTACTTCAGAAAAGTAGACACCAAACAGGAGAGGACCCAGGACTGAACCCTGTGGTACTCCACTTGTCACTGGTCTGACGTCGGATTTGGAGTCTGCTACTTTCAAAGTGTGGGTTCTGCAAGTGAGCCAGTTGGCAACCCATCTTGTGACATAGGGATTTATACCTAGTTTAGTGAGTTTATCTATAATTCCAGAGTAGGTGATGGTGTCAAAAGCCTTGGCGAGATCTAGATAGGCTGTGTGAACCACCTTACCCTCGTCTACAGCTTTGGTGACTGCTGTCAATCAGGTTTAGGAGACATGATCTGCCTTTTACAAACCCGAACTGGGTAGGGTCCAGAGTTTGGAGATTACCATTGTCTTTTTTTCTAAGTTCCTTGATGATAAGTTCCATGGTCTTGCAGACCAGGCTCATTAAGCTAATGGGGTGGTAGTTCCTGGGGTCCATGGTGGCTCCCCCTTTGTGGAGTGGGATAACTGTCGCTGTGCAACATTCAGTGGGCACAAAGCCTGAGGTGAGGCTATGATTGAACATGGTGCTTGGGTGGGGTGCCAGTTCATTCTGTAGTTCATGTAGAATGCAGCCTGGGATGTTGTCAGGTCCCATGGATGCTGTGTTCTTGGCTTTGGAGAGTGTGGCTTTTACCTGTGCAGCAGTGATTACAGGAACTTTGTATTCTTCCGGTATAGAGATGGGCTCTTTAGGGGGAGGGGGGGGGTAAAGTTAGCGCTGAACCTATCTGCCAGGATGTTGGCAATATCAGTTGGTTCTGTATATTTAGTGCCATCGTGCTGTAACTCAGAGCAGATCTGAGTGTTGCCATTGAGATTCTTGACATAG
Organism: Protopterus annectens; assembly: GCF_019279795.1. Lineage (NCBI taxonomy): Eukaryota > Metazoa > Chordata > Ceratodontiformes > Protopteridae > Protopterus > Protopterus annectens. The sequence goes on from NC_056741.1 coordinate 473,022,162, forward strand.
CTATAGAATGCCTTGTGACTGTCTCTAGAATTAGTGGCGATTTTGTTTTCATAACTAGCTTTGGAGGATTTTATGAGGGATCTCAGCTTCTTATTGAGGCTGACCAGGGATTTCTTCCAGTCATGGGATTTTACTCTTTTTTTGCAATAGTTTCTTTCTCCTGTTGTAGAGTTTGTTTATAGCAGAGGAATACCAGATTGGCTTCCTGGTTCTGTTAGGGATAGCACGATCCATGCACCTGTATAAGTGCTTATAAAGTGCATTTGTGTAGGATTCAGCAGTTGTACTTCTATTGTCCATCTGCATTGGTGTCGTGAAGTTTGCCACTTCTGTCTTAAGAAGCGTGAAGTTGGCTTTGGAGAAAGTTTTTACAGTGGTTTCCCTAGTGGGGGGTGAAAACGGGATGTGGATGTCTAGGCTGATTAGCTTGTGGTCAGACCTGACCAACGAGGAATTCACCTCTTGTGTGGAACACTGGTCGCCCATGTTGGTAATGACCAGGTCTAGGATATTGCTGCCCATGGTGGGGGTGTGGATAAGTTGATCCAAGGCGTTGGAATTTACGAATTCCAGAAAACATTGAGCAAAAGAGTTGGTACATGAGTAGTTTTCCCAGTTAAGGAAAGTCATAGTATTTGAGTTTTTAAGAGATTCACTATAAGCGTGGTCTCATTATTCTTAGCTAAGTGTTGGAGTTCATTGATCACTTGAATCTTCTGTTGAAACAAAACTTCTCTGGCAAAGACAATACCACAGTAGGTGTGAAGGCAGGTCTAAACTTTTTCATTCATTTTAATGAGACACTGAACAGAGGTGAAAATATCCCTGTTCACATTAACGAGGTGGTGGAGACAGATTCATTCCTCAAATCTGACAGATTCCCATTCTATCAATACTTCACAATTAAGGGACTGTAATTTCATTTTATTAAAAGTGGCACAGAAACCATTATAGTTGGGGTATGGCTCTCTAGGAGGTATGACATGCTTTGAACTTCCTGCAGGATTTTTGGCTCAATTCAGAACACACAGTCGGAGTGAAAAGCTGGAGGAGAGTTTCTTGCAATCTGTTCTCTTGTAAAAGGAGAAATAGTCCTGTTGACCCATGTCTTGCTATATGGATATTGGCTAGAGTGCTAATTTTTTGAAGGAATTATTTTGAAATTGTCATTTTCGTAGAGGAAGACTACTTACAGCAGACTGTGTGACCCATAAATACATTGGATAGGTGCTGGGTATTACAGGTAAGTGCAACTTTTTATTTCTGAGAGATTGCAAGGCTGTGATAAGTCAGTTATTTCAGCTCCTGTTCTGTGGGTGCGTAGTGAGGAATAAATGGGTACAAAGTATGTATTTTGTGTACTTCCTCTGTATTTTCTACTAAACAGTAATGCACTGTAACATTTTATTTATTTGTTTATTTCAATAGTTTCCTATTTTAACTTTGATGGGGGTGGTTACTTACTCTTGGATGGGATCATCCACCATTGTTGATTTACTTTTATTTCATTTCTGTTTGTTTTAACTGTATGCATCATGGTTGGTCAGTTTGTTTCTTGATGGGATGGATTTAGCCAACTATTTGTACATGTGTGTATGGGTTTGTACATTGTGTGCTTTTAGACTTGTCCAGTCTTGTTTGAGGTTAAAGGTCCAGGAACGTGAGTGTTTGACTGTGACTTGCTGATGAGGATTTCTGCACATGTTTTCTACAGTTGTACACATTTTGGTTCTTAGTGACATTCGTCCCCATTAGCCTAGTTAGGTAGAGTTGTCACAGTGGTCCATGATGAGAACACTTAGTGTCTCAAAGTTTATTAAACACTTGGCTTGCATAAGTAAGGGACTTTGGGACACACATAGATAGTAATCTAGCCTTTGATCATCATGTGTCTACAGTGGTGAGGAAATCATTCTATGTTGTAGAACTTATAAACAAAGGTATGGCATCTAGGTCCAAGGAAGTCATTGTTCCACTGTATTGGCATTCATCAGACCTATCACTCAGTACATTGCCCACTTTGGTATGCACTTAACCAGGCATATCCAACAACTAGAACTTCCACAGAAGTTCTTCACTAAAAGAAAACAGGGCATAAGTAATATGTCCTATGCAGACCACCTCAAGCCTCTATCCCTGTATTGCGTCTCCTACAGGCTTTTGAGGAGAGATCTATGCCTGGTATACAGGGCATTGTCAGACCCCACTCTGATGGACCTCCTGCATATCCACAAAACAAACAGTACAAGAATTACCCACTCTAAAGACTTAAACCTTGGCTGTGATATAAATAGGACCTGCTGGAGAGATAGGTATGTATCCCAGAGACTACCCCATCTATGGAACAGGCTCCCCATCCATGTGAAGCAGAGTTCCTCCCTAATCCAATTCAAGTGCAACTTGGGCAACTGGATGGGAAACTGGAAATTCATCTCTGGTTTGGCACCTATGTCTCTGATGCAAACAGGTAACCTGTAAATGGTTCATCTCCCAGGCCCATGCTTACACTTATCGAGGGTATCAGAACTTGTCAGAGATTTGGGATGCATGACTAGGCTTAAAAAGGGCCCTGTGGTCATTAGCCTAGTAAACACCTATGAACCTATGATACAGACAACTTGCAGTCATAGACAATCAGCCTATACAGTGGAAGACTGAGACGTTGAGATTGATTTCCAGTGGTTCTGTGTTATTCAGAGATTATTGTGGATATAAGTGCAGTCTAAGCATGTATGGTGATGCAAGAGATGGTAATTTTGCTACCCTGTCCTTTTATATATCATCTCACATCAAGTTGGCTTTTTTTTACCTTACACATTCACAACTGCAGGCAGTATCAAGCTAGCAAACTCCTGTCACACTTCAAGAAAGTGCAGGAAAGAATGACTGATAGACAAACAGAAAAGTAAGACAGGAGATGAGCGGTTTGGATTCAGATCAGTTAGTAGGATTGTCAATCCAATGTTGGCAGTGAGACAGATAGTGGAGAAGAAGCTAAAGAGGAGGAAGGAATCCAAATGTGCATTCATAGACTTGGAGAAACCATATGACAAAGCTGATTTGGGCAGTCCTGCAATGTACTGTAGTCCCAGAAACACTGAGAATCAGTGCAGGCTATGTACAAGGACCCAATGGCACAAATACTAACAGTATTCGGACTTGCAGAGGAGTTCCCAGTGGAGTTGGGTGTGCATCAAGGCTCAGCTCCGAGCTCAGTGTTGTTTATACTGGTGATGGACTACATTAGCAAACTGGTTAGAGGGGACAGATCAACAAAGGTGATGTACACAGACGATATGGCATTAGAAGCAGACAGTGAACAAAATGTTCAGCAAACAATTGGGATATGAATGCATAACTGAAGTCACATAGAATGAAACTGAGTACAGACAAGACAGTTGTCATAGCAGATATGGATAGAATGAAAATGCATCTGTAATGCTATTTCTGACTAACCTGCAATATCTGTGGTATGTTTATGGAAACCAATGACTTCTATGGATTTCCATAACTTGTATGTTCAACCGATTAGTTTACATATACTTTCTGATTCTTCATAATATAGTAGTAGTTGTTAGCACATGCCGTCTGATAGAAACAACATGGAGATGGGTCACTGTTTATTGTTGCCATGAGTGCATAAGAATTCATTTTAATATGCTGACTTTTCTGCACTGTTTCTATGTAACTTCCATTATGTATGTTGCATACCATATTATGAGACTAACATTTATGTGTACCACTGACTGTGGTTGCATATGATAGACATCTGACATTCTTGGCATACACATGCTCATTCTGTTTGGATGTGCATGTAACTTTGGAACACCATTACTATGGCACATTGGTTGTGTGGTTGCCCCTTACTTGTTATGATATCCACTGCCATGGGTTCAAATCCCACATGTGACCTATGCAACTTTTTAATGGATTGCACATGTGATGATGTTATTTCTTTGTATTACATATAATACAAACAAAACTATTTAGCACAGCTAAGCATTGTACATGAGAGGTGAGTAGAAAGGAAATATTTCTATGCAGCTCAACTTATAAGCAAGGGCATGGGCATCTAGATCCAGAGAGGTTGTTATACCACTGTACTTGGCCCTCATCAGACCTATCATAGAGTATAATGCCCCCTTTGGTATGTACCTGACCAGACACATGCAGCAATTGGAACATCCACAAAGGTTCATTACAAAAATAGTACAGGGAATAAATACATTGCCCTATGCTGATCACCTCAAAGACCTGTCTCTTTACTCATTATCATACAGAATTCTGAGAGGTGATCTTTGCCTGACATACACGACACCACTTGACCCTGTTTAGCTAAACCTTTTGCACATCTGCAAAACAAACACATCAGAACCACTAGATTAAAAGATCTCAATGTTGCATGTGACATAAACAGCACATGTTGCAAAGACAGATGTGTTTCTCAGAGAATTCCCATTCTCTGGAAGAGGCTCCTCATCAATGTGTAGGAAAGTTCCTCCCTATCCCTTTTTAAGTGCAACTTGGACCAATAGATGGGTAACTGGAAATTCACCCCTGGTCTGGCTCCTATGTCTCTGACGAACATAGGCAGTCAATATATCACCGCTATATAAATCAAATTTGTGGGTCACATTTGAGTTGCAGTGCTAGGCTTAAAAGGTTCCTAGTGGTCATTAGTCTAGTATACACCTATGAACTGTTAGGAACTATTCTAAAGGAAACTACATCCTTTTTGAGTAACAATCTGTCAAAATTCAGTGCTCCCCCAAACTCAGAGCACACAGCTACCTATGCATAATTATTTACAGAAACCCTGCACAAACATGTAAATAGCTTAATCGAGACTGCCAGAGGTAAGCCCAGATCTAACACCAAAAATAAACTACACTGGTGGAATCCTTACTTTAACAGACTATATAACAAAAGAATAAAGTCATGGCCAAAATCAAATTCTGATTCATCTAAAGATGAAATTAAGAGGTCTAATGAAGTCTTACAATACCAATTATGAGGTCAAGATAGCCTTCCTGGCTAAAGGCAGTCACAAAGCATTCTTCAGCTATGTCAGGAACCTTAAAGATAATACCCATCAGTGTGTAGAACTGGTGGCAAATAGCACAACCTTCACTGACCAGGGTGACATAGTAAATCTACTCGCTGATAACTTTAGCTCTAACTTCAATTCCCACTATTCCCTGTGAAATCACTTCCAGCATATCTCTCAGCTATCAACAGGAAACACGTCCTGGAGGTGCTCACTAAGTATAAAAACAGTGCTTCGGTGGACCCTGACAATATCTCCGGTTGCCACCTAAATAGCCTAAAATATGACCTAACAGCATCACTAAAAGTACTGTTCAACTACAGCCTCAAAACAGGTTACGTGCCAGTTGAATGGAGGGCCACAACAGTCATCCTTCTTCATAAGGGTGGACCATCAGCTGATCCCATTCATTTAAGGAAATTATTCGTTCTGTCATCACTGAAGTCTTTGTGCGGACATTTTGGGAGGAAATGTTTCATTTGGTGTCAGTGATATGCTTGTGCAGACACAGACAACTTACTGAAGGTACTGTTTTGGGGAAATGTTCCTTTTGATGTCAGTGAAGTGCACGGACACACATGGAGAAACTACAGAAGGGATCATTCGGGGAAATGTTCCATTCGGTGTCAGTGAAGTTCTTGTGCAGACATGGACAAACTACTGAGGGGATCATTGGGGGAAATGTTTCTTTTGGTGTCAGTGAAGTGCTTTTTTAGGCATGGACAAACTATGAAATGGATCGCTGGGGACAATATTTCACTTGATGTTCGTTAAGTGCTTGGGCCTACATGGACAAACTACTGAATGTGTATTTGGGACAAATAGTTAATTTGATCTTAGTATAAATGATTGTCCCGGGATTATTGGGGGGGAAGTATTCCATTTGATGACAACTGACTGCTTATGGACAAACGACTCAAGGGATCATTGGGGGGAAATGTTTAATTTGGTGTCAGTGAAGTGCTTGTGCGGACAAGAACAAACTGCTAAATGGATCACTGGAGGAAATGTTTCATTTGGCATCAATGAAGTGCTAAAGCCTGCTTTAGATCACTTGTTGAGTATGATGTACCTGTGTCATGGGGTTATGAATGAAAACACTATTGTACTTAGCTTACTCTGGAGATCCAGAATCTTCATATTAGCTACATGATAATTTATATCCGAAATAGCACAGTCATGAAGTAGTCAATATTACCGCCTTGCATTACTTATGTCCACGGTTCAGTTCTGAACGGCAGCACTTTACCTGAATCTGTACAATCTGCCTGTGCATTTTGATACTGCATTTCCTCCCACATCTAATGTTATAATGTGCAGTGAAATTACACTTCTTCACTTGCTCTTACTATAATGTGTCTCCATGTGCCTAGCAGTTCATTGGAACTTTGTTCATGATGAGCTCCAAATCTACTATGCCTGTGCAATGAGGCTAAGTGGGTAATTGAGGAAATAAAAAGAAGTTATGTCTTACCATAACGTTCCATCTGTATTGTTGATCCTCGTTCAGTCATTACGCATGGGTATCGTTTCCGACCTTGGAACTGAGCCGACCATTTTCCAAGCTCGCGTCAGCTTCAAACTCTCGAGCTAAACTCTTACCCACAATCTCCCTGATACCTCAGATTGAGTTTGCAAGTCAAAGAAGGTAGAGGCTAACTCTGGTCAAAAAACCTAAGAGAACCAGATGGTGAGAGCCACTAGAAACCACAGGAGGGGGAAGGAGGGAGGGTCATAATGACTGAACGAGGATCAACAATACAGATGGAACGTTATGGTAAGACATAACTTCTTTATCTGATATTGTTAATCCTCGTTCATTCCTTACACATGAGACAGAGTCCCCAGCTACCTCTATTCCTGGGAGGCACTCATGGAAGGACATTCCTGAGCACCATAGAACCGAAAGATGCTCTTTCCCTGGAGGCCAAGTCCAATTTGTAATGATTGATGAAGGTATGAGGCATATCCCAAGTTGCAGCTGCACAGATGTCATATAAGGAAGCTCTGGCATGGAAGGCAGCAGAAGTTGCCACCGACCTTGTTGAATGAGCTTTCATGGTAGTAGGCGACGAGATATTGCATTGTGTATAAATGAAGGTCACACAGTCCTTCAACCATCTAGCTAATGTGACCTTAGCAACAGAAGATCCTAATCTAGGTCCAGAAAAAGCCAAAAATAACTGATCAGATTTACGAAAGGGCCTAGTTCTGTTTAAGTAAAAACAAATTTGCATGTGGATATCTAGGGCATGTAGGCAATACTCTCCTCTGTTTGAATGATTGGGAAAGAAAACTGGCAATTCAATGGCTTGATTAATGGGCATTTCAGAGATCACTGTAGGCAGAAAAGATGGATTAGTTCTCAGAGACACTCTATCTCTATGAAAAATGAAGTATGGACTCTTGATACATAGAGCTTGAAGCTCAGAAATACGTCTGGCAGAAGTAATGGCGACCAAAAACAAGGTTTTCCATGACAAATACTTGAGGTCGCAAGAAGAGGCTGATTCAAAAGGTGGCATTGTCAGAGCTTGTAGAATTAATGATAAATCCCATGGTTGAATAGGTTCTCTAAAAGGTGGTTTCAGATGATTCACATCTTTTATGAAGGTCTTGCACAATTTGTGGGACATAAGAGAGGAATCTTGGACACCCTCATGAAAATTAGAAATTGCAGCCAAATGAACTCTAATGGTAGAGGCTGATAGACCTGATTGAAAAAGGTCGGCCAGATAGTCTAGTATTATCGACACTGGTGCTGAGAAGGGATCTACTTGTTTATCTTTCAGCCAACAGGTAAATCTTTTCCACTTGCTCAGATAAGTAATTCTAGTGGAAGACTTATGAGATGCAATGAGAATATCACGTACTGGTAAAGAAAGGTCATTCTGCCTGGTAATCAAGGGAATTGGAGTAGCCAAGCCATGAGCTTCAGGCTGTTCAAGTTGGGATGAATCAGGTTCTGTGGATGTGAGATCAACTCTGGGGTTGGATGGAGAATCCATGGTCGATCTAGTAGGTGAGGCCAAAGGAAGGGGAACCAAATCTGTCGAGGCCAATATGGTGCTATGAGGATCATCTTGCTCTTCAACCGATGGGTTTTCTTCAGAAACTGGGGAATGAGGGGAAAGGGTGGAAATGCGTAAGAAGACCCGAGGGCCAATGGTGGACTACAGCGTCCCTGGGTGACTGTCCCGGAGGGGGAATCAGGGCGAAGTAGTTGCTGCATTTGTAGTTGGTCGGGGATGCAAAAAGGTCGCAGCAAGGATGGCCCCAGCGGTGGAAGATCTCCACCGCTATCAAGGGATTCAGGGACCACTCGTGAGGTGGAAGAATGCACCTGCTGAGTCTGTCTGCTATCACGTTGGAACTCCTGGGAATGTGCGTTGTTAGAAGAAAACGGTTGGTAGCCATCGCCCATTGCCATATCCTCATGGCCTCTCGACAAACGGAGTAAGATTTGGTTCCACCTTGCTTGTTGATGTACCAGACCACCGCCATGTTGTCTGATTGAATCGCAATTGTCCCAGACGGCAGCAGGGGATGGAATGCTTGCAACACTAGAAGCACCACCCTTAGCTCTAGAACATTTATATGCAGATGGGCCTGCAGTTCGGACCAAGTGCCTTGGACTGTCAGTCCCTGACATAGCCCCCCCCACCCCACCAGGGAGGCATCCCTGGTCACTGTGGCCTTGGGTTGCTGAGGGGAGAAGGGGCGAGACCATTGTGACAGACTGTGTGTCATCCTTTCTGGTTATAATCCTTTGTACCCAAGAATCGGTGGTGATGGTTAGCCAGGCAGAAGGGTACAAGGAGGAACGTCCCCCAACCACCTCCAGAGGAAAGGAGTTGGGCTGCTCTTCAGGAGCGCTGGTAGGACTGACTAGGGAAAGAATCCCTGGAACCTTGGTTACGCGGATCCCCTCTGCCCCAAAAGGAGAGTCTTCCCTGTGAGTTTCCCCCTCTGCCTCTAGGAGAGAACTCGCCCTGTGTGTCACAGAAAGGACCCTGAGATTTCTTGAACCATATCTTCCCACTCTTTTGGCTTCGGGAGAAAGCACGTTGAGAGGAAGAATAATGGACACCTATGGCAGAAAGGGTCTTACCTCCTGTACACATCTGGCCAATGTGCTTTTAACTTTGGGCCCAAACAACGAGGAGGCCTCAATGGGAGCATTAAGAAAGGAAGCTTTAAAGGGTTCCGGGAAATTGCACAAGAGCATCCAGGCATGTTGTCTCAAGACCGCAGCTGAACCCGCTGCTCTAGCTGCTCCTTCTGATGCGTGAGATAGCAGTCGCATAGAGGAGTTAGATATTGATTCAATGGTGGCCAGCTGAGAGACCACTTTGTCACGGACCTCATCAGACACGGTACGAGCCAAGGTTTCAGAGAGCTCAGAAATCAGATCCCTTTGAAGCCTGGTAAAGTGTGCTATATAATTCAGGGACTTGATAGTAAAGGTCGCTGAAGCAAAGGCGTGGTTCCCTATCCTGTCCAGGGCCCGGGACTCTGTTAGGCAGATGGACAGTCTGGATTTCTTCTTCTGCCAGATCCTTTTTTCTTGCGGCTGCTACCACCAAAGCAGCTACAGGAAGACCTTTGGACCAATGGGGATCCGAAGCAGGAGGGGACAAAATCTTATCTGGCCTCCGGGGATTAGCTTTGATGGTATCAGGAGCCTTCCAAGCACGCTGCACGATAAGCCGGACAAGTTCATCGGCAGGTGGAGAAACCCAGGAGGTAGGGGGCCGGGCGCGAAAGGCCTGCAGGAACACAGATTCCTCAGAGGTCAGATTAGAGGACTGCCAGTCGCCTCTCTGCTTCAGGATTTCGAGGATATCACCAAAGGATACCTCAGAGGGTGACGGGGAGGATCCTTCCCCCTCATCAAAATCTGTGTCTTCAGTGAGGGACTTCTCTGTGGAGTCCATGTGCTTCCTCTTACACAACTTTTCCAGTGGAACTCCTCAGTGGGAGAAGCTGGAGAGGACAGCAGAAAAGGGGATTCCTGTGGCAATATGTCCTGAGGCCCTTGCACCCGGTGTCCACTAGGTGTGACTTGTGAAACCAGTGTACCAGAGGAGGGCGGAGGTATAGATAGTCCAGTATCGCCAGCAGCAGCGAAAGCCTTCTCCATCAGTTGGAAAGCTGGTCCACCTGAAGAGGAGTGCATGTCTAGGACAGGAGTCACCCCTCCCCTAAGTGGCTCAGCCTGCCGACCCGGAGTCCCTGGATGGCTGTGGAGCAGCAAACTATGCAAGTCACAACTGACATCCTGGGTCGTAGCAAAACTCTCCTGCCACGAAGGTAACTGCGGTTCCTTAGTGAGATCCATAAAGGGGACCGCAGAAGGGGAAGACTGTACTATATCCATGGACTTCAAAGGCAATGAAGGAGGAGAATAAAAAGGGGTCTTTGGAGACGGGTGATCACCTCCCAATGAAGGATAGTTCCGGAGGGGTGGGATACCTCTGGCTAAGAGCACCTGATCCACAAGACGCAACACATCGTGTTCGGAAAGGCTTCTAGTGGACCTCACAGAGACTGAGGGAGAAACAGGCCTGTCCACAGAAGAGGCAAACTCGATGCCCATCTCACCCATCCACACCGAGGACAACGGTGCCGAGAGAGACTAGACTATGGGTGTCTGCACCAAAGAGGTCATCGGTGCCAAGGTCATGGTCTGCACAGACACAGGGATCGGTGCCGAAGTGGTTGTCGGTACCGAAGCTGGAACTGACAAAACCGGTGTCAACAATAAAGGCATCAGTTTCGAGGAAGATCTCGGAGCCGACATGGTCAAGGTCTGCACCAACTGAACGGTCGGTGCTGATACAGTTGTAACAGTCTGAACCGAGGAGCCCCTCTGTGCCGATATAGTGAAGGCTGCAGGAGAAGACGGAGACGAGATCACTAATGGAGTCAAAGGCCTCGGTGCCGAAGGTCTAGGCACCGAAAGCACTGAGGCCGACTGAGTGAGCTCCGGAGCCAAAACTTTAGCCTTTTTACATTTTGGTTGGCGGGAGTCCCCAGCCGGGGACGAAGGCAAAGATTTAGCCTTGGTAGGAACATCCAAGATTTTCTTATGGGCTCTAGGAGGGGTTAAGGCATCCAACCCAGAAATAGTCTCTGAAAAGGGAGATTTAAGAAGTCCCTTCAGTAACAGCTTGTTTTTCCTTTCCAACAAGGTTCTATTCGAAAAGTTCTCGCAAATAATACAGGGCGGGTCAACAGACAAGTGGGACGTCCCCAAACAATAAACGAACAAAAGAGTGTGCACCAGAAGTAGGTAGTTTGTGTCCACAATCAGAACACCGCTTAAACCCCAAACTACCTTTCTTATCTGCCATGACAGCAAATTAATTAATAGAAAAAGGTACCAGCAATGGTACAAAAGAATACCCGAAGGTATGAGAAAAAAAAGGGAAGGATTACCAACAATGGTAAAGACAGAATACCTCGCGGTAAAAAGGTAAAGAAAGGAGCAGAGAAACCTGAAGAAAATATGTACGCTAGATGCAATAGGGTAAGAGACAATGAAATATAAACATTTCGGACAGAAAAGTAATATGAAAGACTATTAAACAACAAATAACCATACTTAGCTCAAGAGAAGTAGCTTGACACGACTGAGTGGCAACGTGGCAAACGAAATCTGAGCTAACAGGGGGAGGGGGATTGTGGGTAAGAGTTTAGCTCGAGAGTTTAAAGCTGATGCGAGCTTGGAAAATGTCCGGCTCGGTTCCGAGGAACTGATACCCATGCGTAAGGAATGAACGAGGATTAACAATATCAGATTGAATTATTTTTGGCATTGTGGCATGTCTGACCACCTCTCGGTACATGAATCATCACTGTTGGCTTACACTATACTTTTTTTCACATGACACATGATTTGGAAGAGCCTGAGGAAAATGAAAACTTTCCAAAAAGAAAATCATTAACTTTAGGTAAACTGTAGGTTATAGTCATTAATGTACTGGGGTACATTTTTTATCCTAGTCTCACAACACTGGATTGAAATCCAGGTATCTTCTCCAATTCACAGGTAAGTACTAGATAAGCAGTTAGGATAGGAGGCAATGAGATAACAATGGTGATGTATAACCAAAAGTCCCCAGGAATAGATGGTATTCCTGTGGAAGTTTGGAAATTAAAAGGGAAAAAAAACTGGCAAACAGATGGAAGGTTTTGTTTAACAATATTTTAAGAGGAGGAGAAGCACTAACATCCTGGAAGAAGGCGGTGGCAGCTGTAATACCTAAAGAGGGTAAAGATCCATCAGATCCAGCTTCATACAGGCCATTTCAGTACTAAACAGTTATTATAAAGTGTTTGTCTATAATGGCTAAAAGAATGGCAAAAGTGATGCCAAAAATTGATAGATATGGAACAATGTGGTTTTGTGGAGGGGGGGGGGGCAAACTTTTGACATTAACAGAACACTGATGATCCAGAAGGAAGCAGAATATAAGAAAATACCACTGTTGTTGGTCTTGAAGCAGAGAAAGCATTTGACAGAGTAGGCTGGGACTTTAGCAGCAGAGCAATGGAAGCATTTTCATTCCTTGATAAAATTATAAGGTTGATTACGAGGATATATGAGGGATCAGAGGTGACAACTACACTGGGCAGGGGTCCTCTCTGTTAATCACTGCTTGAGCAGAGGAACAAAGCACGGATGTCCTCTCTCCCCATGCTATTTATATTATATTTAGAACCAATGTCAAAGAAAATAAGGGACTCAGAAATTCAAGGATATAATTGGCACGGCAAACAAGAAACAGTGAATTTTCATCAGGACAAAATGAAAGGCAGTGATGCATAAAAAGAAGTTATGTACTCACCATAACGTTCCATCTGAGTAGATACTGCATTTGTCTGCAACCTGTGGGTAGTCGGATCCGACCTCGGATCCGAACCGGCAGCTTTCCAAGCTTCAAGATCCGAGCTCCTAGCTCCTCCCCCTACCCATAATCCCTTACTACCAACCACATTACCTCAGATCGGTTATTTTGCCCTATAAGCTAAAGACAGAGAAGAAATTCCCCAAAGGACAATACCTTACCGAGGTTCGGGGGATGGCAGGGGAGGGTCGGTTGCAGACAAATGAAGTATCTACTCAGATGGAACGTTATGGTGAGTACATAACTTCTTTATCTGAAGTAGTTACTTCATTTGATCTGCAACCTGTGGGACAGAGTCCCCAGCTTACCTAAAGGCCCTGGGTGGTCCCTACGGAAGGATATTCCGAAGCACCACGGAGCCAAAGGAAGCCCTACTTCTGGAGATCATGTCCAGCTTGTAATGAGAAATGAACGTATGGGAAGAAGACCAGGTAGCTGCTGAACAGATATCGTCTACTGGAACTCTAGACCAAAAAGCTGTTGAGGTAGCCACAGATCTAGTAGAATGTGCCTGAACGACAACCGGAGCTGGCTTCCCAGCTGAAATGTATGCTTGCCTGATACATTGAGAGATCCAATTTGCTACTGTCACCTTAGAAATTGGTTTGCCCATGGCTGATTTAGCATAAGAAACAAACAACTGGTCTGACTTGAAAATCTTTAGTCCTATGCAAGTAAAACGTAGTTGTCTGTGCACATCCAATTTGTGCAATATGTATTCACCTTTGTTTTGGAAACTAGGAAAGAAAACAGGGAGGTTAATAGATTGATTAATGTTAGTCTCTGTGGCTACCTTAGGTAGAAAAGAAGGATTAGTCCTGAGGGCCACCCTATCTTTGTGAAAAATAAGGTATGGATACTTAATGCACAAAGCTTGCAACTCTGATACCCGCTTCGAGGTAATAGCAACCAAGAAGGCCGTTTTCCAAGATAAGAATTTTAAAGGCACTGAGGTCACGGTTCGAAAGGTGGTCCTGTTAATGCTTGTAAGACCAAGGTAAGATCCCATGGAGGCATAGCCGGCTTAATGGGAGGCTTTAAGAGAAACACGCCTTTTAGGAAGGCTTTGCATATCTTTGCTGACGCCAAAGAATTTACGCCATCCCCCACATGATAATGAGAGATGGCTGCAAGTTGGACTTTAATGGTGGACGCACTAGCTCCCTGCCTAAAAAGGAGGGATAGGAAGTCCAGGATAGTGGGAATAGGAACCGTAAAGGATCTAATTCTTATCCTTTGCCCAGATGGAAAACGTTTCCATTTACTGTTGTAGAACTTTCTGGTGGATGGCTTATGAGCTGCCACCAGAATGGCCTTAACCGGGGACGAGATACCGGGAGTCCTTGCCATTAACGGAACTGGATCAACCAGGCCATGAGCCTGAGGTTGACCAGGTTTGGAGTGTGGCATCTCGTCGGATGCGAGATTAGGTCTGGTCTGGGATCCAGAATCCATGGGGGGGGCCACACTGTGAGACTGCAGAAAGGGGAACCAGACTTGTCGAGGCCAGACTGGGGCAATGAGAATCACTCTGCTCCCCAACTGACAGGCTTTCTGGATGAATTTCGTCATCAGAGGAAGAGGAGGATACGCATAAAGGAGACCGGGCGGCCAAGCATGAACCAAAGCGTCCCTGGGGGATTCCCCTCTGGGGGGAACTATCGTGAAGTAATCGCTGCATTTTGAGTTTAGGAGCGAGGCAAAAAAATCGCAGTGAGGTTGACCCCATTTGAGGAATATCTGCTTCGCGACAGAGGGATTCAGAGACCACTCGTAAGGGCTGAGAAATACCCGACTTTAGTTGTCCGCTAATATGTTGGCCCGCCCCGGAATGTGCATTGCTATCAGAAAGCGGTTGGTGGAAATAGCCCATTCCCACACTCTCATGGCTTCTCGACATAGGGGGTAAGACCTGGTCCCTCCCTGTTTGTTTATGTACCAGACAACGGACATGTTGTCCGTCTGGATTGCAATAGTCCCTAGAGGTAGAAGGTGATGGAGTGCTTGCAACGCCAACAGCACTGCCCTCATCTCTAGGACGTTGATATGCAATGCAGTCTCTAGAGAAGTCCACGTGCCTTGGACGGACTTGCCTGCGTAATGCCCGCCCCACCCGAGGCAGGAAGCGTCCGTGGTCAACGTGGCTCTGACTGGGGGAATCACAAAGGGTCTCCCTTCTTTGAGTTCCTGAGCCTGTAACCACCAAAGTAGGGAGTCCCTGCATGCCCTGCTCAGAGGAATCGGCATGTCCAAGGGATGGACCGATAGAGACCATTGGACCTGGAGAGTCCATTGTAACACTCGCATTCGCAGACGGGCATGGAGAGAAAGGCTGATTGCTGCCGACATAGATCCTAACGCCCTCAGGACTAATTCTGCTGGAGGAGCGGGGCTCTGAAGAATGTCCAAGACTTGGCGAGACAAACTGTTTAGCCTGACCGATGTCAGAACCACTCTGGAGATTCGAGTATCCAACCTGGCCCCTATGAATTCTAGGGCTTGAGTGGGGCACAGGCAGGATTGCTTTAGATTCACTGAAATGCCCAAATGACCAAACAGAGATAGGGCGTAATCTCTCGCCGTAACCAGTAGATGCTTGTTGGGGACGGTGAGGAGCCAGTCGTCCAGGTAAGGGAACACCTGAATGCCCTGGAGTCTCAGGTGGGCTGCAACCACTGCCATGACTTTGGTAAACACTCTGGGGGCTGAGGTTAGGCAAAATGGAAGAACCCTGAACTGATAATGACTGGCTCCTAGCCGGAAGCGGAGGAACCTCCTGGATCGTGTGTCCATTAATATATGGTAGTACGCATCTTTGAGGTCCAACGAGCACATCCAGTCGTTCTCCTGCAGAAGTGGGAGGATAGATTGGAGGGTGACCATCCGGAACTTTTCCTTCGGTATGAACAGGTTCAGGCTCGAAAGGTCTAGAATGGGTCTGAGGTCCGCCGTTTTCTTTGGCACCAAGAAGAACCTGGAGTAATAACCCGATCCGGACTGATCTGGGGGGACGGGCTGGATGGCTCTTTTTCTTAGCAACTCCGAAATTTCTTGTGTTGCGGACTCCCTTTGATGGGGTGGAACATCGGGGAGATGTTTGGGTTTGGGGGGGGGGTGCAAGAATGGTATCGTGTAACCTCTGGATATTATCCGGAGCACCCATCGATCGTTTGTAATGGACTTCCAATTTGATAGGTGCTCCGATAGTCACCCCCTCGACTGCCTCCAGAGAGGGACAGTCGGGCAAGCCCTCAGGGCTGTTGCGTGGGTCCCTCCGAGAAAGGTTCTCTAGACCCAAAGTTACGCAGGCCTCCTCTGCCTCTGGGCTGGCGTCCACCTTGTCCTCCTCTGCCTCTAGAGGATGAGTTGTCCGCAGCAGGACGGGATTGCTGAGATTTACGGAACCACAGCTTCTTTTGCCCCCTCTGATTCCTGGAGAAGGATCTTTGGGGGTTAGAGAAGCGGACTCCGACGGCCGACAGCGTCTTCCCATCCTTCTCGCTTTGGACTAGCGTGTCGCGAACTGATGAGCCAAATAAGGCCGAACCATCGTAAGGGGCGTTCGCGAAGGACGCCTTAAAGGGATCAGTGAAGTCGCAAAGGCGGAGCCAGGAGTGCCGTCGCAAGACTACTCCCGCTCCGCTGGCTCTAGCGGCGCCTTCTGTGGCATGGGAAAGAAGCCGCATAGATGTATTTGATATGGACTTTAGAGTGGCCATTCGAGTCTCAAAAACCTTTTTGTCTGGGACCGACATGGACTCCGGAGGGGCTGCAGAGTATTCTTTAATTAAGTCACGCTGTAGCCTGATAGTGTGTGCCATGTAGTTCAGCGACCTTATGGCAAAGGTTGCTGAAGCAAACATCTGCTTCCCAATACGGTCCAAAGCCCGGGACTCCTTGTCCGGCGGATGGACCGAAGAACTTTCTTGGGCAAGTTCTTTCTTAGTGGCAGCCGCCACCAACATAGCATCAACCGGCGTGCCTTTGGACCAAGAAGGTCTATCAGAGGGAGGGCTGAGGACCTTATCCGGGCGTCTAGGGATAGGCTCCACGGTGTCGGGCTCCTTCCAAGCCCTGGTGGTAATTAGGTCCACCAAGGGGTCAGCTGGGGGGGGGACACCCAGGGGGTAGATGGGCCTGCCTCAAAGGCCTCCAGAAATACGGACTCGTCCAGGGAGGGCTTTTGGGCAGACCACCCCCCTCTTATACGCAACATTTCCATGATGTCTCCAAATGAGACAACTTCAGGGGGTGACCTTGGGGAACCCTCCGTATCATCCAAATCCGTATCCGTGGTAATGGACTCGGGGGAGTCCAGGTGCCTCCTTTTGCACTGGTGCTTACGAGGCACCTCTTCGGTGGGGCTGTCCGAAGAAGGCTTGTCCACCGGGTGGTGTTCCTCCCTAGGAACTAACTGGAGGCTTTGGGCAGGCTGTCCAGATGGACGGATGATCGAAGACAGACCCTGATACAGTGGGGGCACGGGTGGATCCGAAGGCCCGGTCGGGGACCTGGATGACCTCGACAGTACCCTCTCCACCACCTCAAAAGCCGAGGGAGATTCACCATCACCAGCCTGAGAAAGCAACCTCCTCGGCTCCGAGGATAGGATCGGGGTCGGAGCCGAAGCAATCGGACCCGAGGTAGTGGTGTGCTCCGCCCCAATCGGTGCCGAAGACACAACCACTCCCTCGGATCCGATGCTCAACCCTCGGCCCCGAGAGCTTGGATCCGACAAGCTCGAAGGTATAGTCGGCGTCGAAGACACTATCCCTGTCGGCGCCGACGTATCCCCGGATCCGAAAGGGCCTCCGAGACTCCGAAAACGGGTCGGAGAAGGAGCGATCGTGGCAAAAATGGGGGCTGCACTCCCTCCCAAGGGGGGGGGGGCAAGAGCATCCCCATCTGCATCTGGGTCTGTAAAAATCTTCGCATCATCGAATCCATGTCTGCTTCGGAGATGCTTCTAGTGGACCGCGAAGAGGTAGTCGAGGCGGGCCGGGAAGGCCGCCTCGAAGACCTCGAGGGAGACCTATCCTCCTCCTCCTCCGGCTCTGGAGAAAAAGAAGGTGAACGGAGCCGAGAGGACAAGGATCCGGAGACCCTCTCAGGGGACTTCAGTATCTTTTCAGGCGGAGCCGAGGGATGAGACTCGGCCTGCCTTTTTGAAGTATGGCCCTCTCTCTCTCTGTGTTTCTTCTTCTCCCTGTGGGAAGAAGAACCAGACTCCACAGAGCTAGTACCCAATAAGGGAGGTTGAGTCCCGGGTACAGCTAAGGGAGTAGCCGGCGCCGAAGCTACAGGAGTAGCTTGGACCCGGCTGGGAGAGGAAGAAGAAGCCGATTCCTGAGGGAGTTTTCCCGCCAGGATCAGCTTGTTCTTCCTGTCCCTAAGTGCCCGAGGGTTGAAGGCCGCACAAATCTGGCAGGCCTCCGACAAATGTGCTGCCCCCAGACATAAAATGCACTGAGTGTGGCCATCAGCTGGGGAAAGCTTGTGGCCACACTCAGTACACTTCGAAAATATAGACTTAGCCTCAGCCATAATTCTCTCACACACACACCAAACACTAAGGGGGGAGGGGGAGAGACAAAATTAAACTAAGGAGAAAAAGATTTTTTTTTTTTTTTTTTTAAGTGGGTTTGATAGGGTTTGACACTAAAACAACACACACACAATTTAAACTAGAGATTAGCTATAGAAAAAAGGAACAATCTCACCAGGCCAGGAGCTCTTCACTAAAAAGCAACTGTCTTTAGCTGCGGCAAAAAACGATCTGAGGTAATGTGGTTGGAAGTAAGGGATTATGGGTAAGGGGGAGGAGCTAGGAGCTCGGATCTTGAAGCTTGGAAAGCTGCCGGTTCGGATCCGAGGTTGGATCCGACTACCCACAGGTTGCAGATCAAATGAAGTAACTACTTCAGATCAATGGTTATAAAGCTGCAGACAGTAGCATTAGAAATGAACTGCAGACATGCAATGCAAGGTATGAAAGCCTCACTCATGGGAATCTCACTATTTGAAACTGTTGAAAAGCAAGTAGAGGAGTCAGTCAAGAGCAGGTACTGAAGAAAATTAGAAGTTATGTACTCACCATAACGTTCCATCTGAGTAAGTGTATTCATTTGTCTGCAACCTGTGGGGTTATGGATCCGATATCGGATCCGAACCGGCATGGTTTTCCAGCTATGGATCCGAGCTCTCAGCTCCTCCCCTCACCCATAATGCCCTGCTCTCCCTACATGACCTCAGATCGAGTTTGCCAACAATATAAATACCCTGAAAAGGGTAACACATAATATGCAGGAAACTGAAAAGGCCAGGGGGATAAGAGGGCGGGATGGTTGCAGACAAATGAATACACCTACTCAGATGGAACGTTATGGTGAGTACATAACTTCTAAATCTGAAGTAGGAGATTCATTTGTCTGCAACCTGTGGGACAGAGTCCCCAGCTACCTGAATCTTGGGCGGCCATCATGGAAGGATATTCCGGAGCACCGCGGAGCCAAAGGATGCTCTACCTCTAGATGAATATCCAACTTGTAGTGGGAAATAAAGGTATGAGATGAAGCCCAAGTGGCTGCTGAACAAATATCATCCAGAGGAATCCTAGCCTTAAAGGCCGCCGAGGTAGAAACTGACCGGGTTGAATGGGCATGTACTCCCTCCGTGCTGGCCTTCCAGAAGCTTGATAAGCCAATAAGATGCACTCGCGAAATCCAGCGTGATAATGAGACTTTGGAAATTGGCTTGCCCAAATTGAATTTAGCAAAGGAAATAAACAACTGGTCGGATTGCCTATGACCAGCTGTCCTGTTTAGATAAAATCTAAGTTGCCTGTGAACATCTAAGGAATGAAGCTTGTATTCACCCTTGTTTTGATATTTAGGAAAGAAAACAGGGAGGTTAATGGATTGATTAATATTTGCTTCAGAAGCTACCTTAGGAAGAAAGGACGGGTTGGTCCTGAGATATACACGGTCCGGATGAAAGACCAAGTAAGGAGGCTTGGCTGATAAGGCTTGAAGTTCTGAAACTCTCTTGGCCGAGGTAATGGCTACTAAAAAGGCCGTCTTGAAAGATAAAAATTTCAGATCTACCGTCGCCGCAGGTTCGAAGGGGCCTGAAGGCCTGAAGGACCTGAAGGACCAATGAAAGGTCCCAAGGAGGAACCACTTGCTTTACAGGGGGCCTGAGAAGAAAAGTACCTTTTAGGAAAATCTTACACAATTTGGCAGACATCAGTGGACTGGAGTCGTGACCAATATGATAATGCGAAATTGCCGCAAGTTGCACTTTGACCGTGGAACTGCTGGCACCATCATTAAAAAGAGTGGTTAAGAAGTCAAGCACCAGAGGAAGGGGAACTGTGAAGGGGTTTAGACCTTGCCGCTCCACCCACATGGAGAACCGTTTCCACTTGCTGCGGTAAACTTTCCTGGTGGATGGTTTATGAGCCGCCACCAGGATGGCCTTAACTGGAGACGAAATACCGGGAGTCCTGATCAGGAGTGGAACTGGAGCAGCCAAGCAGTCAGCTTCAGGTTGTCCAGATTCGGGGCTGATAAGCAGGATGGGTGAGATATCAGATCCGGAACAGGATCTAGAATCCAAGGAGGATTCACTGAGTGAGACCTTAGGAAAGGGAACCAGATCTGTCGAGGCCAAAATGGGGCAATGAGAATCATTCTGCACCCCAACCGAGAGGCTTTCTGAAGAACTTGGAGCATCAGAGGCAAAGGGGGGTAAGCATAAAGAAGACCGGGTGGCCAAGCATGCACCAGAGCGTCTCTTGGGGTATCTCCGGGAGGAGGTATTAGAGCGAAAAAACTGTCGCACTTGGTGTTTGAGGGAGATGCAAAAAGATCGCAACAAGGAGTTCCCCACCGTGCGAAGATGCGTTTCGCTACCTGAGCATTGAGAGACCACTCGTAAGGGGAGAGAATGGTGCGACTGAGTTTGTCTGCAAGGATGTTGGACCAACCCGGAATATGCATTGCTATGAGAAAGTGGTTGGTGGAGATTGCCCATTCCCACACTCTCATGGCTTCTCGACAAAGAGGGTAAGACCTGGTTCCTCCTTGCTTGTTGATATACCAGACGACAGACGTGTTGTCTGACTGAATCGCAATAGTTTCCAAGGGAAGAAAGGCCTGAAGTGCTAGCAACGCTAAGAGCACTGCTTTCATCTCTAGAACGTTGATATGCAGTAAGGTCTCTGAATCGTTCCACGTGCCTTGGACCGTCCGGCCTGCAAAATGCCCCACCCCACCTGAGGCGGGAGGCGTCCGTGGTCACCGTGGCGAGAGGGGGAGAAGCACAAAAGGGGCGGCCTCTGTGGAGATCTGGAGAGTGGAGCCACCACAGGAGGGACCGCTTGCAAGCCTTGCTGATCGCAATGGGATGATGAATAGGAAGAGCAAGATACGACCACAGAACTAGAGTGTCCATTGAAGGATGCGCATATTGAACCTGGCGAGAGGAAGAAGAGCTATCGCTGCCGCCATGGACCCTAGAGCCCTCAGGACCGACTCCGCCGGAACTGAGCTGGAGTGGAGAATGGCCCGCACCTGGAGCTGCAGATTCTGAATTCTGTCCGCAGTGAGGAAGGCTCTTAACCGTCTCGTGTCTAACCTGGCACCTATAAAATCTATGAACTGCGTGGGTGCTAGGTTGGATTTTTCTGTATTTATTGTGATGCCCAGACGGTGAGCTAGATGGAGAAAGGAATCTCGCGCCAATAATAGTAGATGCCTTGTTGGAGCGGTGAGAAGCCAGTCGTCCAGGTAAGGGAAGACCTGCACCCCCTGAAGCCTCAGGTGGGCCGCTACCACTGCTAATACTTTGGTGAACACCCTGGGGGCTGTGGTGAGACCAAAGGGAAGGACCCGGAATTGGTAGTGACTGGCTCCCAGCCGGAAGTGGAGAAACCTCCTGGAGCGCCTGTCCATTAGTATATGGTAGTACGCATCCTTGAGGTCTATGGAGCACATCCAGTGATTTTTTCCCAGAAGGGGAGAATAGACTGCAACGTAACCATTCGAACTTCTCCTTGGGAACTGCCAGGTTCAAGAGTGAAAGGTCTAAAATTGGTCTTAGATCCCCGTCTTTTTGGCACTAAAAGAACCTGGAGTAGAACCCTGATCCGATCTGGTCTGGGGACGGGCTGGATGGTTCTTTTCTTTAGCAGATGGCCAATTTCTGCCAAAGCGCCTCCCACTGACCGGGTGGAACGCCGGGAGGGACTTCAATTTTGGCATGTGACGAAATGGGATACGGTATCCTCTGGATATGATTTGGAGGACCCAGCGGTCTGATGTTATGGACTCCCATGCCGCTAGGTGCTCCGAAACGCCCCGACTGCCTCCAGAGTGAAGCAGCCGGGCAACCCTTCAGGGCTGCTGCGCAGGCCGTTCAGAGAAGGGTTCTCTGGACCCGAAGTTCCTGGGAGCCCCTCTGCCCCTGGGGCGGCGTCCTCCCTGTCCTCCTCTGCCACGGAAGGACTGGTTGTCGGGAGCGGGTTGGGATTGCTGCGACTTCCAGAACCACATCTTCTTCTGGCCCTTTTGGTTCCTAGAATAGGGCCTCTGGGGCACAGAGAAGCGGATTCCGACGGCAGACAGTGTCTTCCCATCCTTTTCGCTCTGGGTCAAGGTATCACGAACAGTTTTGCCAAAGAGGGCAGAACCATCGAAGGGGGCGTTCACAAATGACGCCTTGAAGGGCTCCGTGAAATCGCAATGACGGAGCCAGGCCTGACGTCTGGTAACTAGGCCTGCCCCTGCGGCTCTAGCGGCACCTTCCGTAGCATGGGACAGTAACCGCATAAAGGTATTAGTGACGGACCTGAGAGTGGCCACACGGTTGGATTGCAACACTTTGTCCTCCTCCGACATGGACTCTGGGGGGGATGCAGCGTATTCCTTGTTAAGATCGCGCTGCATCCTAATCACATGTGCCAGGTAGTTCAGCGCCCTTACTGAAAAGGTCGCTGAACTAAACATCCGCTTCCCCAAGCGGTCCATCATCCGAGACTCCTTGCTCGGGGGATGGACTGAGGGACTCTCCTGAGCAAGTTCCCTCTTGGTGGCTGCCGCCATCAATATGGCATCTACCGGATGCCCCTTACTCCAATGGGCACGGTCAGCCGGGGACTAAGTATACGGTCGGACCTTTTGAATTGGCTCCACGGTGTCCGGTTCCTTCCACGCCCTGGTGGTAATCAGGTCCACCAGGGGGTCGGCAGGAGGGGACACCCAAGAGGTAGACGGGCCCGCTTCAAATGCCTCCAAGAACACGGACTCGTCCGAGGAAGACTTGGGGCAGACCACCCCCTTATGAAGCATTTCCATGATGTCTCCAAAGAGACATCCTCAAGGGGTGATCTTCGGGAGCCTTCCCCTTCCTCCAAGTCCGTGCCTTCAGTGAGAGACTCGGGGGAGTCTATGTGCCTCCTTTTGCATGTATGTTTGCGGGGGGCATCCTCCAGGGGGCTGTCAGAGGACTCCTCGAACTGTGACCTGTTGCAAAGGAACAACTTGGGGCAAAGGAGCAGGCTGTCCTAATGGCCGGATGGTGGAAGCCTGGCCCAGTGCAGATGGAGCGCGGGACGGAGCCGAAGCAAGTGCCGGGGGTCCGGAAACCCTCAACAGGGCCCTCTCCACTACATCAAAAGCCGAGGGGGAGCTGACCTCGACCAAAGGATCCGATAATCGGCTCCCCCTGGGATCCGAAGAGTGGACCGGAGCCGGCACGAAGCACTTTCGGATCCGAGGGACAGTGCGCCCGACACAGACGGCGCCGGCGAGCACTGATCCCCGGATCCGGCTCGGATCCAGGCTCCGAGAGGTCGGATCCGAAGCACTCGAGGGCAGGGTCGGATCCGAAGTACCGAGTACTATCGGCGCCGACCCACCCCCGGCTCCGAAGCTGCTCGGCTCCAACTGCTGTGAACCCGGGTAGCGGGTCGGAGAAGGAGCTATAGGTTTAAAGAAAGGGGTCAAGCTCCCCCCCAGGGGGGGGGAGGCAAGAGCACTCCCATCTGCATCTGGGCCTGGATGAACCTTCTCATCATCCGGTCCAGATCAGCATCCGATAAACTGTAAGTTGATCTCGACGAGGCTACCGACGTAGGCCTTGAGTGCCTCCTGGATAGCCTCGACGGAGATCGGGTCTCCTCCTCCTCAGGTCCCAGTGAAAAGCACACAGGCGACCGGAGCCGAGGAGGGGGAGAACCAGCAGACAAGGAGGCCGGAGGAGAAGCCCGCTTGGCAGGCGGGGCCGAAACAGAGGTCGCGGCCCGCCGCTTATGGTGCTTCTCCTCCGTCCTTCTTTCTAGCTTCCCTCTCCTCCAAACCACTACAGGGAGGTTGAGTCCCAGGAGGAGGAGGGGGAGCCAGAGAGGAGGGAACCGTAGATACGGTACCCCCCGACGGAGCGGTAGCCAAAGCCGAGTCCGGGGGCAAAAGTCTAGCCAGGACCAGCTTCGACCTCCGCTCCTTCAATGCCCTGGGGTTGAACCCTGCACAAATGGAACATCCAGAAGTGAGGTGCTCAACCCCAAGGCATCGAACGCACCGAGTGTGGCCATCAGCAGGGGAAAGCTTATGGCCACACTCGGAGCACTTCGAAAAAATAGCCTTAGGTTGTTCAGACATCCTAAGAGCCTAGCTTTTACTTAAACTAATCTAAAAAAGTAAAAGTAAACTAGTCAAACAAACACAGGCCCAAACACACACTACGCACCAGCGAGGGGAGGGAAACTAAAATATAAAAAGGTTAATAAAACTAAACAACTTTAGCTACAAAAAGGGAAACCTAAACTTTCACACAAAACTGTCAAAAAAAGTTAAATTTTAGCACTAGAAATAGCTGAATAAAACACTTAGCTGTAGAGCTCAAGAAACCAATCTGGTCACCAGCGCGGCAAACTAGATCTGAGGTCATGTAGGGAGAGCAGGGCATTATGGGTGAGGGGAGGAGCTGAGAGCTCGGATCCATAGCTGGAAAACCATGCCGGTTCGGATCCGATATCGGATCCATAACCCCACAGGTTGCAGACAAATGAATCTCCTACTTCAGATTATAACATTTAGCTTTCATTATTTTACTGCAGTGATATGAAAGAGGGGTACATGACAGAGCTCAAATAAAGTGTCAGTTCTATCAGTTTGCTGTATAATCCATACCAGTACAGAATTTGGATCACAGCCGGGAGAACTAATAACTAAACTAACGAAACAGGCTGCAGCTATACTTGGAAATGCAGAACTCAGCACAAAAAAATAGGTCAAGTGAAAGATTATATAATACTTTTTTGGAGAACAGTACAATCAGACACGGTTATCTAACAGTGTAGTACCTCACAGGATGCGCAGTAGCAAACCCCGCCCCTAACCGCCCACAACTGACATTGCGAACACCGGACAGCTGAAATGTAAACAAACAAGCCCCCGTCACAACCATCCACAAACAAACATGAAAATTTAACAAACAAGCCCCCGTCACAACCACCTACCTTATAAAAAACGATTAATTGTACATTTTAATAGCACATTTTAGGTTAGAATAACCACTCATTTCCTGTTATTAACACTGATAATATGCACATTTTAGGCTATAATAGCTCATTTCATGTTATTAACATTACGGTTATAATAAACAAACATGAAAATATAACAAACAAGCCACGCCAGACAACATGAAGGGTTAAACAAGGATAAACAAGCCCACGTCACAACCATCTACCTTCTAAAACCTGATTAACTGGACATTATAATAATTGCACATTTTAGGTTATTAACACCGATAATGAACAGCTAACCTAATAATCTGAATTAACACGTCACACCTAAAATAGTATCTTATACGCTATTTGAAACCGATTCTGATTTAACACATGTAACAACAGAGGAACTGATAATTAACCACTAAATTTACAGTTGACAACTATTGTAACACATTATTATAATAATCGCACCTTTGTGGCCACCTACTCAACCAGCCATGGCAATAATCGCCCCTTTTGTGCTCCACTACCTATATAATCTGTGATTGCTAGCCCCTAACCTTTACCTTGCTGTTCATTCTTGACTCACTTATTGGAACTTCTTGACATTGGAGAAAATGAACAGGATGGATGACTCATACCTGTGCTGCATTACCTCGTCGTTGAGATCCGTGATTACATTTCTTCAGTCTGCAGGAATTGTGCCAAAGGACAGACGCTGCCATCTGTGTGGATCTCGGTCATCTCTGGTTCGGCATCGTGCTTCGTTCTCCTGGAGATGCACAGCAAGAAAATGTAGAAGCAAGGCAGGAATGCTCTGTGGGACATTTTTCCATAACAGCAGGCTGCCTCTGGATACCTTGACTAAAATCATGTACTGGTGGTCAAGGAAGCTACCAATCTGCAGGCTTGCTGAGCACTTGGCAGTATCGATGACCACGCTGGTAGAGTGGTATCAATTTCTCCGTGATGTCTGCAGCTGGACACTTCTGCAGGATCCCATGCAGCTCGGTGGGCCAGGTCTCGAAGTTCAGATAGATGAATGCCTCCTTGTCAAGGCTAAGTACAATCGCGGTAGAGTGTTAGGCAAAATGGACCGTTGGGTATTTGGCATCTACGATTGTACGCAGAAATGTGGCTACTTGACAGTCATTAAGAGAAGGGATGCAGCGACCTTACTGCCGATTATTAAGAAGCACGTCTTACCAGGCTCAGTGATTGTATCGGATGAATGGGCTGCATACAGGGGCATTTCCGAACTGTCTGCAATGAACTATAAACACCTTACTGTAAACCACAGTAAGAATTTTGTTGACACTACAACTGGTGCACACACTAACGCTGTTGAGGGGATGTGGTCATGTTGCAAAAAACAGTTTAAGCAGATGAACGGGACACTGAGGCATATGGTGGACAGCCACCTAGATGAGTTTGTGTGGCATGAGAAATATGGCAGACAGAGTGAAGACTTGCTCATGTGCCTTCTTGAACATATAAGACACTACCAGGAGGCGCACCAGGAAGAGCTGGGTGTCCGTAATCTTGACAAATAATGGTTGCATTTCATTTCCATGGAATGGACTTGGCATGCCTTTTGCAATATATGTAGGTATTTGGTAGGTATTTGTTATGTGTTTTTACTGAAATAAACGTGATTGTCGCATTACAAACCTGTCCGGTTTATATTTCTTTTATAAACATTATGTATTTATATATGTGGCAAGGTATATTACAGATGTCTGTGTTTATATTTCAGCACTCGCAGTTTTGTGTGCTCAGCGCTCGCTGTCAATTGTAATTGTGCCATTAGAAACCTGTCCAGTTGATATTTCTATTTGTGTGTTCAGCGCTCGCTGTCAATTTTAATTGTGGCATTAAAAATCTGTCCGGGTTATATTTCGTTTATAAACATTATCACTGTTACAGATGTCTTTGTTTATATTTCAGCGCTCGCTGTCACTCAAATGTGCCAATCAATTTGGACACGCCCAAAGCTGTGCAGTACCGCCCGCGAGGTACTACACTGTTAGATAACCTCAGACACATTACAGAATGCTTTCATTCTCATTTTGAATGAGAAAAACAGCACAGTTGTTAAAATACATAGAGCAAAAGAAACTGACAATGATCAAATCCAGTAATGTAACAAGATGCAATGCCTGTACTACAAAATTAATTCGATGTGGATTCCAAAGTAGACAATATCATGAAATGCAACGCATAGAGAACTCCATGTACTAATGTTTGTGAGTTGACTCACACATGTTTTCTACAGAAGTAGCAGCAAGGAATAAAATCCACAAAGTACTATTGTTTGGCAAAGACAAAAGCCACTGGCTAAGCTAATTAACATCTCAAAAACTACTGAATAACTCGGTTTACCAATCCTTTCCGCAGAAACTAGAGGTCAGTAGAAGGTGGATCATTAAAAACATTTAGAAGATACCTTTCTTTGAAAATAAGCCACAAGCTAAAACAATGAATGGCTCAACCTAAAAGGTGTTGTGAGCAGATCAGGAAAAAAAGGACAGTGATTAAAAGACTGAAACTTCTGTAGGTAATGCTCCCCCACCCTACACAGACAAGTCTTGAGCATGCTCAGAATTGCACACTGCTCAAGGTAAACATTGCAGAATGTAAACAAAGAAACATTGGGATTGTCCCTTTAGGTACTCACCATAAGGATAGATCTGTGTTGTCTGTCTCCATCTGGTTCACCATAAGGATAGATCTGTGTTGTCTGTCTCCATCTGGTTCAACCTGTGGGACTTCAGATCAGACTTGGATCACATATAAACCAATTCAAAAGTCTTTTAGCCTGCTTGGCTTCTCCTCCCTTACCTATAACTCCCTACTCCATCAATCCCCAGATCAAGTATGACCTGTGAGGTAAACATAACGGTATAACATATACAACTGAAAATATATCTCAACTCATGGGATAAGACAACCAAGGGGAAGGCAACATTCCAAAAGGTGAAATAAACGAGCTTCAATGTCCGGTCATCAAAGGAGGAAAAACTCGCCATGTCAGCATAAAGGCAAGGGGCAGGAGGGTGGTGAGATTGAACCAGATGAAGACAGACAACATGGATCTATCAATATGGTGAGTACATAACTTTTTATATCCAATATTGTCTGCTCAGTCTGGCTTCAAACTATGGGACACAGTCCCCAGCCACAAACATTCCTCAGGAGGAACTAAGGAAAGATATTCCATAACACAGTGGAGAAAAATGAAGCCCTGGATCTATATGAGATGTCCAACTTTTAATGTGACACAAAGGTGTGGTCACCCAGCTAAGTAGCAGCAGCACAAATATCCTCCACAGGAACTCTAGAAAGGAAACCTGTAGAAGTAGCTACAACCCTTGCTGAATGACTTTTAGGCTTGTGTAGAAGGGTCTTATGTTTCAAGCAATAAGCAAACAAAATACAGTCTGACAGACATTTAAATAAAATCACTTTAGACCCAGGTAAGCCCAGCCTGAATTTTAAAAAAGAGACAAACAGCTGACTTGATTTCTTGAAAATTTGGTACACCTTCCTATGTACATCCAGATAATGTAAAAGATATTCTCCTTTCTTAGGAAAAACATGAAGAAATGAATGGAACTGTTAAGGTTATTTTCAGAAGCTACCTTAGGCAGAAAAGGAGTTGGCAAGAACAGAAACCCTGTCTTTGTGGAACACCAAATAAGGGGAGAAGAATCAAACACTTGTAACTCTGAAACCCTTCTTGTAGAAGTAACTTCCATCAAAAATAAAGTTTTCCAAGACAAAAGCTTCAAGTCCGAAGAAGCTGAAGGTTCAAAAGTAGTACTAGCTAGAAGCTGCAAAACGAAGCACAAATCCCAGGGAGGGGTCCTGTACTGGAGGATCAGGGAGAAAGATAAGTGAGAAAAGCCTTGGAAATCCTGAAGGAAGCCAAAGGCACACTATCCCTACCAATGTGAAAATTAGAAATAGCCACCAAGTATACTTTGACAGTAGAAAAGTTAAAACCTGAACTAAACAACTTGGCTAGAACATCCAAGACGGACTTCAAAAGGGTGGAAAAAGTGTCTAATCTCCAAGTCTCGGCCCACAAAACAAACCTTTTCCACTTACTGGAATATACTTTTCTAGTAGATTCCTTTTGAGAAGGGAAAACATATGAATAGCCTCCTGAGAAAACTTGGAATTCCTAGCCATAAAGGGAACTGGAAGAATCATGTGGTCAGCTTGAGAGACTAAAGATTGGGGGGGGGGGGCACAGCAGATCCAGACCTCCTAGATGAGAAATGAGATCCAGAATGGGATCCAGTACCCAAGAAGAGTATTTCAGAAGGCGCTAAAGAAAAGGAAACCACAAGTGACGACACCAAAAGGGGGTGATGAGGATGACTGCCGCTTTCTGTAGAAATTTTATCAAAGGGATTGCAGAGATAAGCATAAAGAAGTCCTGGGATCAAGCAAGCACCAGAGCATCCCTGGGTAACTGACCCAGGGGGTCACACTTAGGCAAACAGGTCACAATATGGACTACCTCAATGCCGAAAAATCTGAGCTGCCATTGTCAGATTCAGGGACCATTCATGAGGCAACAAAATGCTCCAGCTGAGATTGTCATCCAGGACTTTAGTCTTCCCTGTGATCTGCACTGCTATCAGATACCGCTCTCCCGACAAAGAGGCCAAGAAAGTGCTCCCTTTGTTTGTTGATACCAGACGACCAACATTGTCAGTCTGCATCGCAATTGCACCTCTAGGGAAGGTATTCTAAAAGGCCTGCAAAGCAAGGAAGACTGCTTTCACCTCCAGGACACTGATGTGAATATGCACCTCATGAAAGACCAGGACCCCTGGACTGTCCTCACTTCGAAATGCCTCACACCCACACCAGGAGGGAGGCATCTGTGCTGACCGTGGCCAAAGGAGAAGGAATGACAAATGGTCTCCCTTCGGTTACCTAGGGCCGTGACCACCATTGAAATTGATCATGGCACACTTTCATTAACCATATATGAAATGCAAGGGATAAGTCAGGAAGGACCACTGAATAGCCAGAGACCACTGAAGGGCCCTCATGTGATATCTGGCGAAGGGAACCACTCCTATCAGTGCTGCCATATGACCTAAACATTTCATAAGTGTGTGAGATGGTGGTTGCGGAGTTGCAAGCACAGAGAAGACTGAGAACTCCAGAGCTCAGAAGCCTGGCAATTTGATGGATAGTGTCTAAATGACAATCTATGAACTCCAGAACTTGTACAGGCTGAAGGCTCAGTTTTGGACAGATGACTGTAATGCCTAAGATGTTCAACAGTTGGGAGTACAGAGTCCCTGGTGAAGATCAGTAAAGCCTTTGTGGGGTCTGTGAGGAGTCAATCACCCAAATATGGAAAGACCTGAAAACTCTGCAGCTGGAGCTAGGAGGCATCATCGTACGGGGACTTAGGGGAACCCTCTCCTTCTTCAGGGTCAGTATCCTCTGTGAGGGACCCTCTCTGGAGAGTCCAATTGCTTCCTTCTTCCACTTTCTGTTTCCTAAAACCTCCCATTCTGACAAGTGCACAGACGAGGGGGAAGAGTCGGGAAGCCCCGTCATGGGACATATTGAAGGCTAGATAACAAAGGCTGTTCTGCAGCAACCTACTGAGAAAGAGCTACCTGAAGAAATCTGACCCTTACCTCTTGAAGAGAAAGTACAGTAAAATCTTATAACTATAGATGTCCTTCTCTTCACTGTTATAGTATTCATTACATTTGGGATCTCCTGCCAAGGGCAGCTCAAAGTCTAGCCAGTATACCAAAGCCTTTAAGTTGCTTTAAGGCATGCTGTATGTCACACATATGCTCCTTCTGTAGTATAGGGCATAAAGGTAACGTCCAGATGTATCACCCTCAGAACCAACTGTTCCAGCAGGAATGCCAGTCCATGGAAAAGAAAATGTAATCAGTAAATCCAGAAGAGAAATGGATTGAGGGTGGAGGAAGGGAGTGAATTCTGCAACAGTGAAGAGAAGGACATCTACAAATATGGCAAGATTTTACACAACTGCACTGTGTCCTTCCATTTTACTGTTACAGTATTCATTACATTAGGAAGAGTGCCAAAGCTCAGGAAGAAACTTTGGAGGAGGAAGGACTAGCAGGGCCTTTTAGGAAGCCATGAAGGATGGGCCTAGCAAAAACCAGCTCTACCTCTGGAGATTCCATCCAACTTGTAGTTCTTGGTAAATGTATGCACAGAAGTCCAAGTAGGTGCCTCAAGAATAGAGTTGGTATCCAAACCCTTGAAAAAAGCATCAGAAGAAGCCACAGCCCTAGTAGAACGAGCCTTAACAGAACAAGGAAGGCTCTTGCCATGAAAGGAATAACAAAAAGAAATAATTTTTGAGAGCTAAGAAGAAAAAGTTTCTTTAGATACAGCTAATCCTAAGGAACTAAAATATAAGGAAACAAACAGCTGATCAGACTTCCTAACAGTCTTAGTCTTATCCACATAAAATCTGAGTTATCTATCCAAAGTGTGCAGGGTCTATAGTAAAACAATGAAAGTTCAGAATTGTGAACACTCACATGAGTGGAAATTCAGGAACTCAATGTTATGTTTTGATTGCAGTACAGTGAAGATCAGAATATTTGCCCTTTCCTCGCTGCAGTGCGATCTCGGAGTTGGAATATATATTTAGCGGGGGTGTGGGGGGCACAACCCTCCACAATAGCAATTTCAACTTCTTGAATTTTTGCTCATGTGAGTGTTTGAAATTCTGAACTTTCATTGTTTTACTATAGACCCCGTGTGCAGCACCTTCTCACTAGCAGACTGTGGAGATGGGAATAAGTGGGAAAATGAATAGACTAATGGGACAACTCATTCACCACCTTGGGCATAAAACAATTATTACGCAAGGATACCCTGCTCTTATGAAACATAAAAAAGACAAGCCATAAGGGCTTGAAGCTCAGGCACCCATCTGGCAGAAGGAAGGGCTAACAAAAGTACAGTCTTCCAACAGCAATGTTGCAAGGAAATTTTCCAAAATAAAATTAAGACCTCAGAGATGAGGAGCAGGCTTCCTGGGAGGCCTGATATAAAGGACGCCTTTAAGGAATTGTTTAGCCTCAAATCTAGAAGATAAAAGAGGTGCATACCTCTCAACCTGGAATCATCAAAAATCTGGACAAGGCCCATAAAAAAATAGGTACAAATCTGTACGCCGATTAACATAAAATCTGCATACATAATTACGCAACCTGCCCACTCCAATGGAATTGTGGGAAAGCAACTTTCAAATGCAAACTGAAGAAGAGACAACCAAAAATATGGCACCGGAGTTCCCCTGCAGCCATTCCAATGTTCCATTACGTGGCTATTTCGCCCCATTTACCATAAACACTAATGTGCATACTGCTTCACTTCTACAATGATTATTTGGATTTTATTTTTACATTTTATAGCACAATGCACAAACACTAATAGACATCTGCTAAACAAAGCAATACTGTCTCACAATGAAAATAGACTTCGCATTAAAACCTCTCTGCCCTTGAAACTCACATTCATTGAAACCAACACCACATCTAAAGAAAATGCATCTGGTCAGTGGTGGATAAAGATTACCTTTGGCCCTTGCACACAATTATATTTCTTGTATAATACATGACACTTGTTAGACTTAAGAGTGCATTTTAAATTTATTGTTTGAACATTTTTCCAGTAGGCAATGAAACAAAATGCATGAACCAATAATGACAAAACTGCCCAATTCAGAACATTTCCATCATAAAAGTCTACTCACACACACACACACTATATATATATATATATATATATATATATATATATATATATATATATATATATATATATATATATATATATATATATATGCGTGTGTATAATGATAGTGTAAGCCATGGGCATCTTGCACAGGTTCTCAAACTTATTTTCAGTTTCAGTTTTTTTCTTGACTTGCTCTGATTTATGTTATCAGACCAACTCAATAGCTGTAAA
Organism: Protopterus annectens; assembly: GCF_019279795.1. NCBI lineage: Eukaryota > Metazoa > Chordata > Ceratodontiformes > Protopteridae > Protopterus > Protopterus annectens. The sequence goes on from NC_056741.1 coordinate 473,055,634, forward strand.
TGCACAACAAAATAAACTAGGCAAACTGCATGTTTTAAGGCTTCCAGTTTTTAGTCCAAGTACTGACAGACCCTCTCCTACATTCATCCTGAAGCGTCAAAACTATTATTGTAATCCAGGTGCTGTTAACTGGCTACTCTTGCATCTCCACACTGTCTGCAGTGGAAAAATGTGCGTTTTATCTTGAATGCTGGAAAATGTTCTGTACTTGTTTAAAAATATTTTTCTCATAATGCACCACAGAACATAACAATTCTGATTTTCTGTTTCAGAATTTGGGTTGATATTTTTTGCTCTTTCCACTGAGGCACAAATGCCCTTGTGCATGACATTTTCTCACTTCTGTTCTATCTGTAGCTACACCCTAGACCGGTTACACCCACCCCTTTAAAAGTACAACATAGTACAGTATCAGCAATGCATCTACATACTGTGGGAGTAGAACCCGCAGCCTTCTGCATTAAAAGCAAGTATTTAACCTGTTACACTATTAACAATGCAAGCAGACTTAGTATAAGCAACACTAAACTTATCTTCCCCTGAAGCTCTCAGCTCCTTGTAAAATCCACTCAACAGTCAACTGTATCTCTCAACTCTACAGCACAAAAAATCTGGAAAAAGCCAAAATTTATTCGGAAGGGGGGACAAAAGCTCAAAAAAAACAGAGACACATTTTAAACATTGCTTGTATAATTTTGGAAAGTTGCTAGAATGAAATGTATTACCACCACACGTTTCACTGCCAAGTCTTGAACCCAGGACCCTATGCACTACAGTCAGAGCAACATACCACTAAGCCAAATCAGCAGTTTCCTGAAAGCTAGAAAGACTGAAGCTTAAACGGCTATCATTTAGTGAATTCAGTTCTCACTTCTCACCCTCTCTCAACCAAAAAACCTGAACAAAGCCAATATTGGGGGAATATAGCCCCAGAAATATAAACTAAGAAAATTGCTAGAATAAAATGTTTTCTGTTACCATTTATTTTCTGAAGAATATGAAGTCTGAAATACAAATGCCTGCCATTAATTAGTGAATTCAATCATTCACTGATTTGCCGCAAAACCACAGATTTTATGAGGAACAGAAGAAAAATATGAGTATAAATCTGGTGGTGGGTAGGGACTTTAGTCTCTTGCTGCGTGTACCCAAGGCTCAGGGTTTGAGCCTGGGTACCTCTAGCCACCAGGTATACTCATCTAGTGCATTTCACACACACACACACACACACACACACACACACACACACACACACACACTAAACTCTGCATTAACGGACTTCAGCAACTTTCAGTGCACACACACACACACACACACACACACACACACACACACACACACACACACACACACACACACACACTGTCTGCATTAACAGACCTCAGCAACTTTCAACACACACACACACACACACACACGCACACACACACACACACACACACACACACACACACACACGCACACACACACACACACACACACTGAACTCTGCATTAATGGACTTCAGCAACTTCAATAAAATGAACACACACACACACTGAACTCTGCATTAATGGACTTCAATAAAAAGAAATCGGATCGGCAGCAACTTCAATAAAATGAATCCACAGTTTACACACACTTAAATTGGCAGCATGAACGGACCTGACTCAGTAACATGAATCCACAGTTCACACACACTTAAATTGGCAGCATGAATAGACCTGACTCAGTAATTCCATTATCTTGCAGGTAACAACCATTGCAAGGACCTGTACCTCGCCACCTACATTCCCTTCCAGGCATCATAATGTTTTTGGCGAGCTGGAAATGTATGCAATAGGAACTTCAATAACAAGAAATTGGATTGGCAGCAATAGACAGTAATTTGGCAGCAACTTCAATAAAATGAGTTCACACACACTACTCCCTTAAATTGGCAGCATGAAGCTTCCATTGCAGACTCTGCATTAACAGACCTGTTGCGAGGGACCTGTAGCTTGCAACCTCCCCTCATCGGCAGCAACTTCAATACAAATAAATCAGATTGACAACAACAAAAAGTAATCACACACACCCCAGCAATAAAAGGTAATTCGGCCACAACTTCAATAAAATGAATTCAGACACACTCACAGTTCACTCACAGCAACTTCAATAAAATGAATTCACAGTTCACACACACACTACTCCCTTAAATTGTCAGAAAGGACCTGTTCTGACTCAGTAATTCCATTAGCTCGCAGGTAACCTCCATTGCAGAAACTGCATTAAAGGACCTGTAGCTCGCACCCTCCATTCCCTTCCAGGCATCATAATGTTTTCGGTGTGCTGGAAATGTACGCAATCACTGCAATGAGCTAGCTAAACTCTGACAGGCTATTTCACGGAGCTGACGTCATTGTGCACGTGATGACGTCAGCTCAAAATACCCAGAAATAAAACATTTAAATAAAACGCTGGGAAATTCAGAAATTAAGGGGTGCCACTCAGGAATAATGGCACCCCATTATTTGGACCCCAAAACTCGGTAAAAACTGAGTAATTCGGGATGGTTGGGAGGTATGAGGAGGAGATAAAAGGTAGACAAGCAGAGATAGCTAATAAATGGAAGTTATGTATTTACCATCTGTGTTGTCCACTTTCATTCTTCCTCAGTGTTGGGTCTTCAGATCAGAGCTTGGATCTGACTCAGCCTCATTCACAAGACTTTAGGCTCAGAGTCTTGAGTGCCTCCATTTCCCATAATCCAGCATACCTTCCCTAACTCTTCAGATCGAGTTTGCTGCCCTAATAGGTTATACAGCCAGAACAGATTGAGCAGAACAAGAGATCAAGAGATTCTGGAGCCCAAACCATGAACTTATGGTTCCAAATTCCTCTAGGTAACTTCTCAAAGATACCAAGGCTGGGGGATGGATGCGTGGGAAGTGAGAAAAAATGAAAATGGACAACACAGATGCCAAGTTATGGTAAGTACATAACTTCTATATCTGATGTTGTCCTTTTCATTCTTCCCTCACTGTTGGGTCAGAGTCCCCAGCTACATAACTCCTGGGTGGCCTCTACGGAAGGGTATGCTGGAGCACTGTTGAGCTGAAGGATGCCCTGCTTCTGGAGACAATGTCCAATTTATAATGTGAGACAAATGTACGAGTCCTAGACCAGATGGCTGCAGCACATATTTCATCAATTGATGTCCTAGCAGAAAAAGCTGATGAAGTGGCCATGGATCTAGTAGAGTGGGCTTTAGGTGGGCTTGGCAATTCAATTCATGCCTGGGAAGAAATAGTAGAAATATAATCAGTTATCCATTTGGCTAGGGAGATCTTGGATACTGCTTGGCCCAAGCGATTATTAGAAAAGGATACAAAGAGTTGATCAGACCTTCTGTATTTCTTTGTCCTGTACAGACAGAAATGTAACTGTATGCATTACCAGATGTAACATGTATTCTACTTTGTTTGAATAGTTTGGAAAAAAAACTGGTAACTGAATGGACTGATTAATGTTGGATTCTGTTGCTACTTGAGGCATAAAGGAGGGATTAGCTCTGAGGGAAACTCTGTCTTTGTGAAAAATGATGAAAGGAGGTTTGGCTGATAAGGCTCGTCAGATACTCTTTTGGCCGATGTGATGGGTACCAAAAATATAGTCTTCCAAGAAAGAAATTTCAATTCACATTTGTCTGCTGCCTCAAAAGGTTTTGGGTGAGACCTTGGAGGACAATGGTTAAGATCCCACAGAGGAGAAAGGTCTTTAATTGGTGGCATTAATAAGAAGCTATCGCTCATGAAAGCTTTACATTATTAACATAGAAAATGGAAGAAGTACCTTTACCTGAATGAAAATTAGAAATGGCAGCCAGCTGAAGTTTTATGGTAGAGAAACTAGCACAGCCATGAAAAACAGAACTTAGAAAAAGAAATACAGCTGATGTAGGTGTTGTAAAACGGTCGATATTCTCCTTCAAAGTCCAAACTAAAACAATTTTCCCCTTACTGTTGTAAACTTTCTTTATGGAAGTCTTTTGAGAGGCCAAGATTATGTCACATACTGGGGAAGCTAGCCTGGACTTTGTTATAGTCACTGGAAGTGGAGAAACCATGCAGTCAGTCTTGGTGTGTGGAGACTGAAGTTGTTCCGAAGGATGGGAATTGAGTTCCCAACTGGGATCCAGCATTCATGGGGGATACTTCAGGTGAGACCAAAGGAAGGGGGAACCATATCTGATGAGGCCAGAATGGGGCAATGAAAATTACCAAGCACTTCAGCCTTCTGGCTTTCTGTAGAAATTTTGGGATCAATGGCAGAAGGGGGATAAGCATATAGGAGAACTGGAGGCCAATCGTGGACTACAGCATCCCTCTGTGACTCCCCCTTCAGGGGAATCAGACCAAAGTAATTGCTGCATTTGCTGTTTAGGGGAAAAGCAAAAAGATCATAGCAAGGCTGGCACCAACAGCTGAACATCTGACTCACTACTACTTGATTGAGGGACCACTCATGAGGGATCAAAATAGACCTGCTGAGGCTGTCTGCTAGCACACTGGTTTCTCTGGGAATGTGCATTTGAATTAAAAAGAAGATCAAAGAGATCCCCAGTTCCCAAACCCTCATGGCTTCTCTGCATAATGGATAGGATCAGGTTACTCCTTGCTTATATACCAGACCACTGACATGCTGTCCGTATGAATTGCAATAGTCCCCAGAGGGAGAAGGTCCTGAAAAGCTTGCAACATTAAGAGGACTAGTCTCATCTCTAGAACACTGATCTCATCTCTAGAACACTGATATGCAGCTTAGTCTTGTACTGTGACCATGTGCCTTGGACCATTTTCCCCTGATAATGCCCCCCACCCCAAAAGGGAAGCATCCATGGTCACTGTGGCTATTGGAGGGTGAAACAGTGAACAGTCTGCCCAGCGATAGATCATTTGATTGCATCTGCCATAGGAGATAATCTGATAAAAGCAGACAGGAGCTGATAAAGAATGGACCACTGAACAGCCAGGGTCCATGGCAGGACTCGCATAAAGTATCTTGCCAAAGGTATTAGGAGAATTGCCACTGACACAGACCCCATTGCTCTGAGAATTAACCGTGCTGGAGGAGATGGAATATCTAATAAATCCTGGATTTGATGTTTTAGAGACGTTATGTGATGCAGAGGCAAGGAAGCTACTTGGGTTGCAGTGTGGCGTCCCTATAAATTCTAGATTCTGCACAGAAGTCAGGTTAGACTTCGTCAAGTTTACTGACGTACAGGGAGTTCAAGATCTGGACCAGGTAATCCCTGGCCTGAATCAGCTGATGATGTGTCGGTGCAGTAAGGAGCGAATTGTCTTAAGTATGGAAACGCCTGGAATCCTTTTAGCCTCAGGTGAACCGTGGCAATTGCCATATATCTGGTAAACACCCAGGGGGCTGTGGTGAGTCTAAAGGGCAGTGCTCTGAATTGGTAATGACTGGCTCCCAGCTGAAAGCGCAACTATCTTGTGGAGTGCTTTCTCATTTTGATATGATAATATGTGCCTGGAGCTCTATAGAGCACATCCAATTGTCCCAGAGTAAAAGTAGCAAAATGGACTAAACTGTAACCATTTAAAACTTCGACTTCTTGATATAGAGATTAAGACTGCAGAGATCCAATACTGGTCTTAGGTTCCCTGTTTTCTTTGGCACCAAAAAAAATGTGAATTAGTTCCGTTGCCCCTTTATTCAGTCAGGACCTCTTGGATTACTTTATTTGTAGAGGTTTTTGAGCTTCTTGAAAGGCAAACTCCCTCTGACTGGGTGGCACGTCAGGGAGTATCCTCCTGGGACTTGGAGCTGAAGGGGAAAAAGGAATGTAATAACCTCTGGATATTATTTTTAGCACCCAGGCATTGTTTGTTATATTTATCCAGGCATCTAGGTGCAGGTATAAATGTCCTCCGACTGCTTCCAGAGGCGAGCAGTTGGGCAGTGCTTCAGGAGAGCTGATGGGGCTTATCGGAAAAGAGTTACTTAAAGCCCTGATTCTGTGGACCCCCCTGCCTCTGGGATGGTGCCTACCATTGAAACCTCCTACCCTGCCTCTGGAAGAGGTATCCCCGCACGGGTCCTGGAAAGGCCCCTGAAACTTTCTGAACCGAGTCTTCTTCCCACCTCTCTGACTCCTTGAAAAGGTTCTTTGGGGGGGTAGAAAACTTGATCCCCACAGCAGACAGGGTCCTTCCATCTTTCTTGCTGTGGGCAAGAGTTTCTTTTACTGATGGTCCAAACAAGGAGGAATGATCAAAGGGGGGCATTAATGAATGACGCCTTGAAGGGTTCAACGAAATTGCAAAGCATCATCCAGGCATGTCTCTTAATGCCTATCCCTGCACCGGCTGCTTGTAAGGTACCATCTGCAGTGTGAGATCAGCCTCAATGAAGAATTGGCAAGGGAAGACAGAGTTGCCAACTGGGGAGAAACCTGTTTAAGGTTCTCCTCTTTCAAGGTCTCTTTTAGAGAGTTGGTTAACTCCTTGAACAGATCTCTCTGTAGATGCATAAAATGTGCCAAATAGTTAAATGCTTTCAGTGCAAAGGTAGCTGAGGCATAAATGGGCTTTCCATGTCTGTCCAACACCCGAGACTCCTTGTTTGGGGGATGAACAGAGAAGCACTGTTTGGCTAGCTTCTTTTTTGTGGCCACAGACACAACTATAGCATCAACTGGGACACCTTTTCTCCAATGTCAGCAGTCGGATGGTGGGCTCAAACTTATCAGGTCATTTAAGAATCAGCTCTACCTTGTCTGGTTCCTTCCAAGTCCGGTGGGAGAACAAATCAATAAGCTTGTCTGTCAGGGGAGTCACCCAGGATGTAGACGGGTTGGCCCCAAAAGCCTCCAGAAACAATTGCTCCTCTGAAGGATTTTGGGATGACCAGCCACCTTTCTGCCTTAGGAGTTCAAGGATGTCTCCAAAGGAGACATTGTCTGGTAGAGATCGGGGAAAACTTCTCCTTCATCAAAATCAGTGTCCCTGGTCAATGATTCCAAAAAGGAGTCCAAGTGATCCCTCTTGTACTTTTTCTTCAGATGAAACTCCTCTGTGGTTTGCTCAGGGAAAGAATCAGAAGACAAGGGGACCCCTTGTGGGAAAAGTCTGGAAGCTTTCCTGGGGGGCTGACCAATGGCAGGATGGCTGGAATCAAGGCTCAGATAAGATGAAGATTCGGTAGGATCCGAATGCTGAGGAGTCACTTCTCTTGGTCTAGAGAAAACCCTCTCTGTAACCTGAAAGGCTGATGAGCCCAGGGAATCTCCCCTCCCCACCCCCTGAGTTGAAGCTACTGAAGGTGAGGGAGTGGAGCCCACCTCAGACCTGGTGCTTCAGCTGGGCCAGAGCTGTTAAAGGCCAATGCTCCTAGAGAGAGGAATCGATCTGGCCAAGTCGGGACTGAAGCCAAACCCCGGAGCCGGAGCCAACATCTTGGATCTGGGACCCAATCTAATTCAAGGGTATCGGAACACAGCCGGTCTGAGAGACAGACGAAGTCGAAGAAAAACAAATTCTAGGATCTGAGGAAGACTCTTAGGAAAACCATATCCTGGGGTTCCGAAACTGAAGGATGACTCAAAAGAGGAGCTGGAAGCACGGATGTTGGGGCTCTCGCGGATCCAGGTTGGATCGAATATGACAAGATCCCCATCTGGATCTGAGCCTTGAGAAAACTTTGCATCATCCTGTTCATCTCTGATTAAGAAAAACTTCAAGAAGATGATTGTCTGGACCTAACCAGTGAAGGAGTAACCCGAGAAGCTGAAGCAAGAGAAGTAGTTCTGCTCCAAACTGGGGTACAGCTCCAAGACCCCATATCCGAGTGCTCAGGATCTGAAGGAGGCCAGACCGGAGAAGTTGTTTGGATCTGAACAATATCTGTAGCGCTAGGATCCATAGTCTTAGGATCTGATGATGATCAGATCCGAAGGGTAGGCTTTTCTACTGGCCTGAAATCTGTTGGATCCAAAGATGATTTCATCTTCACTGGATCTGAAGATAAACTACCCAACAATCTCAGCCTTTTTTCAAGTTGAAGCCCCTGGGAAGACTGAGGGGGCTCACTTCTTGAGGTCCTTAGAGGTCGAAGGCTTGGAGGGGGTTTGAGTCCCAGAAGGAGGGAAGGAGACCTCTTACAATCAATGTATTTCTTCTGTCTGCTAGGGCATGAGGTTTGAAGGCCAAGCAAATAACGCAGTTGGTGTTCAAATACCCCAGCCCAAGACAGCAGACAATACCTCTTATGAGCATCAGAATTTGGTATTTTGTGCCCACAAGAGGTGCATCTTTTGAAGTCTGTAGCTTTGTCTCCCAATGAGAGAAGAACACACTCACACATACTGAAACCACAGGAAGGCTTTAAACACACTCTCTCACTATGTTATTAAAGTTATTATTACAGGATAGAAAGTTTTTTTTTTTTTTTTTTTTTTTTTTTTTTGTGTGTGACAGGAAGTAAAAAGGGGAAAAAGCACAATGGCACTAAGGAGAGACAGAAGTCAATGTAGGGGGAAGAACAAGGCCCTAACCCTAGTGATATACTAACTCTCGGGAAGGCAGGAAAGTGTAGTTAGCCAGAAGAAATTCAACAGAACAAGATTTTAAAAGGCAAAGAGGAAAATATAGGAAAAAGGCAATTTTATCACTTATTAAAATAAAAGCTCTCAAGACCAGTGTACCATATCTGTGTAGTATGGATGCAAAAAAGATCTGAGAAGTTAGGGAAAGTATGATGTATTATGGGAAAGGGAGGAGCTCGAGACTTGGATCTTAAAGTCTTGTGAGTGCTGCCTAGTTGGATCCAAAGACTCAACATTGAGGACGAATGAAAAAGACATCAGATATTGGTCTTAGAAGAATAAGCCAAACCAGCAGTGAGCAATTCACACAGATAACAGAGAACCAAAGGAACATCCATGGATCCAGGTTACGAGAAAGACACCAAACAGAAAACCTCTTCCACTTGGACAAGTAGGCTTTCCTAGTATTGGGTTTCCTCTAGTATTGGGTTTCCTGGCCTCCTGCAGGATCCTAAGCACATCATCAGAAAACAAGATGTCCATAGGGAATCAAAATCTTATCACCCACAGTGTCAGTTGAAGAGTGGACAGGTGGGGTTGGATGAGAGATCCCTTGTTTTGTGTGAGTAGGTCCACCCTGTGAGGTAACTTTGATGACTGTTCTTGGCTAAATGTGAAAGAGGGAACTAATGCTGTCTCGGCCAAAAGGGAGTTACCAACAAGATTTTGGGAGCATCCTGTTGAATTCTGAACAGGACTTTTGGAATGAGGGGAAGGGGAGGGAAAGCATAAAAAAATATTCCCTTCCAAGAAAAAGATAAGGTGTCCACCTTCCACACCAGAGGACATGAGAGTGGCATAAAAAGAGGAAGCTGTCTCTTCAGAGGGGAGATAAAGAAATCTATTTGAGGAGTACCCCACTGGTGGACAATGCCTGAAAACCCATGCCTGTGAAGCATCCATTCATGGGATTGAGCTAAGGACCTGCTCAGAGTGTCTGCCACAATATTTTGACTTGAAGGAATGTAAACTACCTAAACAGTCACTTGATACTGGAATGCAAGATCCCACACTAGGAGTGCCAACTGGCAAAGATAACATCTTGTCCCCTTGTTTGTTTACATATCACATTACTGTGGTACTGTCTGTAAAGACCCTGTCAGGTCCAAGGGGAGAAAGGGGGTGAAAAGCCTGAAGCACCAGCAGAAGAGCTATCATCTCTTTGATACTGATTTGATCCTTCTGTTGAACCTGCAACCACACCCCATCCACTTTTAGGAAGCCAAAAGCTGCTCCCCATCCAACATCTGAACCGTCTCTGAATAGCTCCTGAGAGGGAAGAGGGGACAAAAGGGGAGATTTGGATTCAGAGACAGCTGCTGGATCCACCAGTGAAGTTTCTTCTTGAGACAAGGCAGAAGAGGAACTACAAAGTCTAGGGGATACACATGTTGATTCCAAAATGACTTCAGAAACCACTGAAGCTTTCTCATGTGGAGTTTGGCCACAGGGAGCATAGGGATGGTGGATGCCATGAATCCCAGAGCTCTCAGAAACTCCCTGGCTATAACAGAGGCCAGAGGAAGAGTTTGAAAGAAAGAAATGAGCATCAAGTGCTTGGGAGGAGGCAGGGATTCCAGCATAGGCAATGTCTAGGTCTTGTACCCCAGAAAAACATGGTCCTCAGGAGTAATAAAAAAAAAAGAAAACTTTTTGAAGGTTATTGTGAACCCCAGGATTTACAGAAGGGAAATGGTAAAATGAAGGTTTTGCAACAAGATCTCTGCAGAAGATGTCTGAAACAAGAGGTTGTCCAAGTAAGAAAATACTTGGATCCCCTGAATCCTGCAGAAAGCAATCACAGGAGCGAGGCATCTGGTGAATACCCTTGAGGCAGCAGACAAGTCAAAGGGCAAAGTAGAGAACTGAAAATGCCAGGAAGCAATAGAGAATATAAAAACTTCCTGAAAAGGGGATGGATCTGGATACGGAGATAAACATCCCTGAGATGCAGAGACACCATATAAGCCTAATGAAGCAGAAGAGGAAATAGTCTGAAGGGATAACATTCAAAAGGAGGGTACCTTCAGAAAAGTGTTTAGATGAGAGAGTACCCTCTTTACTAGGTACTAGAAACATCTTGGAGTAAACCCCCCTCCCCTTTGGGACACAGGCATCTTTTGAATAGTATGTTGAGTCAAAAGGTCCAAAGGCACCTCTAAGAGTTGTTCCCCAGGGGCTTGAGAAAAACCCAAAAAGGGGAGGGGGAGGGATTTCCAAACCATGAAATACCCCAGGCAAATAATGGACAGGACCCAGGAATCCTGAGTAATCTGTAGTTAAACAGGAACACACACAGGCACACACACAGACACACACACACACACACACACACACACACACACACACACACACACACACACACACACACACACACACACACACAATGTGGCTGGGAAGAATAGGATAGTCAGACAGTACCTGATCTATCTTGAAAAGGAGACTTCTAAGGCCCTGAAGTCTAAGTAGCCTTAGTACGAGGAGCCTGCTTATCACCCTTTTTACCCTTAGGAGGAAGGTAACACTGCCTGCGAACAAAGGATCACTTACTCGGATAGTTTCTCTGAAATGTAGGCACAGGAAAGAAAACACATTTAAGTTCCTGTAAAGCCTTCCCCTTATCCTGAAGGGACTTAAACACAGCAGCAGTAGCTTCACCAAACAGGTGTTTATAATCAAGATGGGGATCCATCAACTTAGCCTTAATACCATCAGGCAAATGTTGAAGATGAAGCCAAGAACACTACCTAATTATTGATTCAAAAGCAGCAGCCCTAGAGGAAGCATCTGCTGCATCATAACTACAATTGATGGAATGATGAGCCACCTGGGAGGAGGTCCTTAACAGGGAAGGAGCAGAAGTTTTATCCTCAGTCTGGAAGAACAGAAATAGCCTGACAAGCCTTGGACAGGGGAGCCAATAAATACTTGGACATATGGGTTTGATAATTAACAGCCCTAAAAGCCAAAGTAGCAGAGGCATAAACCTTCTTGCATAGCCTTTTCATGGCTATGCTATCTTTATCAGAGGGCAGTAAATTGGGAGAAGGAAGCAACTGAGAGGGCTTGTCAGAAGCTACAGACACTACCAAGCGATCAACAGAGGGACATCTGTACAAAAATGTATAGTCCTCAGGCACCCTATACAACCTATCAGGTTTCTTAAGAGTCTGGAGCCTTAGAAACATTAGAAAATGCATCCAACAAGGCAGCCAAAACAGGAGGAAGAGCAGAAGGTTTAGAAGATTCCATCTGGAGCAACTTATAGTATTTTTATGTACCTCAGAAACCTGAGCACAATCCCATTTAAAGAACTCCATCATCCTGGAGATTGTGCCCCAAAAGAAATTTCTTCAAAGGGAGTACCAGGACTGGTAGATTCCTCTTCTCTGATCCATAGTCCAAAGGAGTGGGAATCTGAGAAGTGTAAGCAAGGGATTCCTCATTCAAATCCAGTTCCTCCTCAGAGGAATCCTGTTCCCTGGGTCTTTTTAGTGGAGTAGAGGACCAAAGGGTGGGCTGGAACACAAACTCCTTGAGGAGGTTTCAATGCCAATAAAGCACTACATAAACCCAGAGTGGAGGACCACCATTCACTTTGCAGATCCTTAGGAGCAGGAGTGATTCTTCTTCTTTCGGCTTTTTCCCGGTTAGGGGTCGCCACAGCGGATCACCTGTCCACTCATAATTGGCAGTTAAGTTTTATGGTGTCGAGTTGCCAGCCCTGCACCCAATCTTCCACAGAAGGCACACACACACACACACACACACACACACACACTCACGCCTAGGGCCAATATGGAGTGTCCAATCCACCTACAGCATGTCTTTGGGATGTGGGAGGAAACCAGTGCACCTGGAGGAAACCCACGCAACCACAGGGAGGACATGCAGACTTTGCACAGAAGGCACCCCAGCCAAGAATCGAACCGGAGAACCGCTTGCTGTGAGGCAGCAACACTAACTGCTGCACCACCATGGCCACTCAGGAGCAGGAGTGATATTTTATTTTATTTGACATTTGTTTACTGGGAAAGTCAGTCTGGGTAAAAAAAAGCGTTTTCAGAGAAGGTCTGGGGATTCAAAGATGGTAGTAGGGACCTCTTCTCTAAGATTTTAGGAACACCCCTAAGCCCTCAGAGATAATCAACCGTGGTTCTTCCTGACCATATGAAAAGGACGCCTGCACTGCTTCCACGGACATGTTTAAAGCTGGATTCCCCCTTGGCCTCCAGCCTGGTTGTGGAAGCGGAATCCAACAATAAAGCCGGGTGAGCCTCCAGGCATTCACTCACCTTGGGAGAGAAGTCTGCCAAAGGATGAAAATCAGAAGATTCTGGTCTAGGCTTCTTGGCTTTCTACACTGATGGCTATCTCTCGAAACAGGAAGTACCCTCCACAGTGTCTTTCGCAAGAAGGTTAAGACGCTGATTTTCAAGACAGAGCTCCAAAGAAGAAAGTCTACTACAGAGGGTTTTAGGTACAAAGGCTTGACAAATGGAACAGGAAATATGGTCATGAGAGGCACCTAATCAAAAAAGACACTGGTTATTGCAGTCTTTATGGGAAATCTGTCACACTGGGATTTACTCTTCTTGGATGACATGAAACTCCACAAGCAACAATAAAAAAGATAAGTAAAAAAGAACCCCAAAGGGGCATTTATCTGGAACAGCTTGGCAAACCAGCAACAGAACGGGCATTCAGACTGACGATCAAGTGATGGCGTTCAGACTGGCAGCAAAGAAGATATAAGGATGGTATATCTAGACATCACCTGTATGCCTTACGTTATGGAAGGAGCATGTGAGTGATGTACAGTGCACCTTAAAGCAACCTAAGGATTGTATTATACTAGCCAGACATTGGGTCAGCCATGGCAGGGATCCCAAATGTAATGAATACTGCAGCACTGAAATGGAAGGACATCATCCTCTCAACAATGTCAAAGGCCGAGGTGGAGGTAGGCCTCTCAGATTCAGGAGTCCCAGAACCCAAGGGTACAAAGGACAGCCCCAAACCTAAGGGAGTCTTGTCTAGGCCCAACATTGAGACCGAAGGTGAGCCATCCAAAGCTCAAGAGGAAGCGATGATCCCAAGCCAGAAATCACTGACTGCAAAATGGAAATCCTGGCTTTGACACCACAGCTCCAAGATACTGACGGCTATAAACAAGTTGGGGTCGAAGCCACCAAGAAATAGGATGGAGCCAAAGACAGCCAAACCAATAGATCTGATCCAAAGGCTGGAAACTGCCAGCTCTGAAGACCTCAGATGTTAATGGGCCTAGGGAGGAAGCCAAAAGAATGGAGCCAAAGGTCCAGGCACTGGACTCAGATCTGAGGAGATAAGGCCTAATTACAACTATGCCTGCAAAAATCACTTCATCAGCTGCTCCAGATCAGCAGTTTTGATGCTGCCCAGTAACCTCGATGACTGGAAGAAAGAAGCCACAGAGGATGGTTTGGAGGGTGTACAAGACAACAATCCCACATGATGAATCCAAGCTGGAGAGACCCGGTACAATAGTAGTGATGGGGAAGACTCCACAGACTGAAAAAGAGAAGTGCTGGGGGAAAAGGGAGATGCCACACTACCTGATGGGACCTCTTTAACCAGAAAAGGCATGAAACACTCGCAGCTGGAGAGGCCATCTTGCCTGATTTGGGTGCCAAAGGTGACCGGCTTCGAGGCATTGGAGCCAGCACCTAGGTTGTCAAGGAAGCCAAAATTTTGGGGAAGCAGCAGCAGAGAAAAGTACAGTTGTGTACACTTACCATAAATGTAGATGTTCGAGTGTCTTCACTGTTGCAGTCATGACTGTAGGGTTCTCCCCTGCTGGCAGGCAGTCCTCGGTCGGCCAGAATCCCAAAGTCTGGGTCTGGCGTCGGCTGTTCAACCATGCTTCCTGATGTACGAGCGCCAGGAGTACAAAGCTGACAGCCGACGCCATGTTCTCCAGTCTTTCTTGCCCCAGATGTCAGGAGTTCCAAAATGAGTAAGGTCCCATAACCTTTGCAAATACACCTCAAAAGAATGGTGAGAAAGGAAACCATACAAAGGTAAAAATAAGAGGGGACAGGAGGGAGGGAAATCCAGACTGCAACAGTGAAGACACTCGAACATCTACATTTATGGTAAGTGTACACAACTGTACTATGTTCATCGTGTTTCACTGTTGCAGTCATGACTGTAGGGTAGAATCCCAAAGCAGAGTGAAAGGGAGGTGGTCATAAAGTAGAAGGGGTGGCTAAAAGGCCCTGCAAGACTGCAGAAGCAAAGCCTGCCCTACACTTAGAGTAGAGAGGTAGATTGTAGTGCTTTGAAAAAGTATGCACTGAACTCCAAGTTGCAGCCTCCAAAATGTCTTTGGTAGGAACTCCCCTGAGGAAGGCAGCTGAAGTGGCAGCAGCTCTGGTGGAATGAGTCCGTATACTCCCTGGGATTTGCTTTCCATGGTGTGAATAACAAAATCTAATACCATGAGCAATCCATTTAGAAATGGTCTGTTTTGAAATGGCTTTACCTTGAGAACTTGAAGCATAAGAAACAAACAATTGCTCTGATTTTCTGATGTCCTTGGTTCTGTCCAGGTAAAAACGTAGTTGTCTGTGTACATCCAAGGAATGTAAGACCCTTTCCCCTTTATTTTGTGGAGTGGGGAAAAAGGTTGGCAAGTGAATAGTTTGATTTAAAGCCACTTTGGAAACCACCTTAGGCATGAATGTAGGATTAGTCCTTAAAGAAACCCTGTCTTGATGAAAAATAATATAAGCTTCCACAGCCATAAGAGCTTGCAACTCTGAAACTCTCCTGGCAGAGGTCAGAGCTAACAGGATGGCTGCTTTCCAAGATAAAAACTTGATGTCAGAAGAGGCAGCAGGCTCAAAAGGAGATAAGGTGAGTTTTTCCAAAACATAGTTAAGCTCCCAAGCAGGAATGGTAGGAGATCTAGGAGGCCTTAAGTTTTTAGCTCCTCTGAGAAACTGTCTCATGAGCTGGTGGGAAAAGATTGGAAGGTCTGTATTATAATGAGCGGAAATAGCAGAGGCATGAATCTTAATGGAAGAGAAAGAGAGACCCTTATGTAAGAGATCTGTCAGATAAAGTAAAATCAAAGGAATGTTAGGAAGAAGAGGATCAGAATCCTGAGCCTGCATCCAGGAACAAAATCTTTTCCATTTTCCTGCATAAGATTTTCTAGTGCTAGGACATCTGGCTTCTAAAATGACATCCATAACCTGCTTGGGTAGGAGAGAATGAATCAAAGACCCTGGATTAACCAGGCCGCCAGGCTGAGAGTTCTGACATGGGAGTGAAGAACCTGACCCTGATGTTGGGACAGAAGGTTCGGAGTCTGTGGTAAAACCCAAGGGGGCTCCCGACATAGGTTTTTCAGAGTTGGATACCAAAACTGTCGAGGCCAATTTGGGGCCAGTAAGATAATCATCTTGGGCCTGTCATGTATTATCTTTAATAATACCCGTGGAAGAAGAGGAAGAGGTGGAAAGGCATATCCCGAGAGGTTTCTCCAACTGAATGATAGGGCATCCCCTTTCCAAGCTTGTTTGTGGAAAGTCCTGGTGCAAAATTTCTGTAGTTGATGATTGAGATGGGATGCAAAGAGGTCTATGTGAGGACATCCCCAGACTGCTGTTATCATCCTGAATATTTCGGTGTCCAGCATCCACTCGTGCGGATCCAAAAGGTTTCTGCTCAGACTGTCTGCCAGGAAGTTTTGCTTTCCTGGTAGAAATTGAGCTTGAATGTCCAGATTGCAAGCTAGAGCTGTGTTCCATAGATTCATGGCTAGTCTGCAAAGGGGGTAGGAATGAGATCCCCCTTGCTTGTTTATGTACCACATAACTGTGGTGTTGTCTGTTCGTATCAGTAGTTGTCCTGGTTGCAGAAGATTCCTGAAGGCCCACAGAGCTTTCTGAACAGCTAACATTTCCTTTAAATTGATATGTAGGTGCTCCTGATCCTTTGTCCAAAGGCCCTGCATACAGTTGCCCAGAAAATGGGCTCCCCATGCATAATCTGAGGCATCTGTGGTTAGTATCTGAGTGGCAGGAGGCAGACAGAAGGGTTTTCCTTTGTTTAGAGTACATGCCTTGGACCACCAAAGGAATTCCTTTTGAAGACAAGGCAGGACGGAGATCAGTATGTCTAAACTGTGGCAATGCTGAGACCATACACTGTTTAGGTACCATTGTATTTTCCTCATATGTAGTCTTGCATATGGTACGAGAAGGATGCAGGAGGCCATGTAACTCAAAGCCTGCAGGAATTTCCTTGCAGATAGCTGAGTTAAAGTTGCCAAGGTTTTGAAAGTTGAAGCCAGCTGTAATTGTTTTTCGTATGTCAGAAATGCCATCTGGGTTGTTGTGTTTAGAAGAGCACCCAGAAAAGTTATCTGTTGCGAGGGAGTCAAGTTTGACTTTTTTATGTTGACAATGAATCCCAGTAACTTGAGAAGTTTCTGAACAAATTCTAGATGCTGGAGTAAGACATCCTTGCTGTCTGCCTGAATAAGACAATCGTCCAGATAAGGGTAAATTTGAATTCCCTTGAGTCTGCAATAAGCTACTACTGGAGCCAGGCACTTGGTGAAGACCCTGGGCACAGTAGACAATCCAAAGGGCAGCGCAGAGAATTGATAATGCCTCGACCCGGCCTTGAATCTGAGGTATTTTATGCACTCTTGCCTGATGGGAATGTGTAAATATGCCTCTTTTAAATCCAAAGTCACCATCCATGCATTTTTGGTCAGCATTGGAAGTAGCTGCTGTAGAGTAAACATCTTGAATTTGGGTATTTCTAGAAAAGTGTTCAAGACTGACAGATCCAGAATGGGTCTCCATGAATTTTGCTTCCTGGGGACTAGAAAGAGCCTTGAGTAAAAACCTTGTCCCATCTCTGAAAGCGGAACTAGTTCTATGGCTTTCATAGCCAAAAGAGCTTCCACCTGGTTTAAGGCCTCTGTCCATTGATGTTTTGGAAGATCTGGCCATCCGCTTGGCCTTGGTAGGGTATGAAAATGGAATTTGTAACCTCTTAAAACCACATCCAGAACCCACTTGTCTTGGGTTATATGAGTCCAATTTTGGTGAAAAAGTGAAAGTTTTCCTCCGAGAGGGGCTTCCAGGCAAGAAGTTCCTGCAGCCCAACAGAGGGAGTCATTGAGTCTATTTCCTATGGGTTTGCGACCTGTCCTCTCCCCCTCTAGGGGTGGAAGCAGTCCACTGTCTTGGTCTGTAAGAGGCTTGTGCTTGAGGCCTTCCTCGGGAGAGTCTGTATCTACCCCTCTGTGGCCTGTCTGTATTGGGAAAGGACCAATTTTTAGTAGGCCAATTCCTGCTAAATCTGGAAGGCTGTACTTGTAAGAAATCTTTAACAGTTTGCATGGATTTCGCCTTGTCCTCCATCTTTTTAATCACCTCTTCAGCTTTAGATCCAAACAAAACATTATGCTGAAAAGGATCATCCAATAATTTAGCTTTTACTTGATCAGGCAAATTTTGTTCCTTTAACCATGCATGCCTTCTAATGACTGTGCCAGAGGCAGCAGCCCTACAAGAAGCCTCTAAGGCATCAAATCCACATTGTAAACCATGCTTCCCAACTTGCTCAGTAGCATGCATTAACTCATGTAATTCCTTATCATCTGCACAGGCAGAAATGGAAGTAAGCTTTTGTTTAAAAACAGACAGGAGAAATTGCTGGTATTTCAGCATATGAAACTGACAGTTTAAAGCCCTAATGGATAAAGTAGCAGAAGTGTACACTTTTTTGCCCCATCTTTCTAAAGATCTGGAATCTTTCTCAGTGGGAATGGGTTTTTTTGCAGAAGCGGCCTTAACTCCCTTAGGACCCTGAGAAATGGTTTCAGGGTCAGCAGTAGGGTTCTTGTACAAAAACTGGTGGGAATCAGGAACCCTGTAATATCTGTCAGGCTTAACAGGAGCAGGAGGGAAAGAGTCAGGGGTTAAGTTAGCCTCTGAAAAAGCATCATCCACAATATCCAAAATAGGAGGAATAGCCAGGGGTCTATGTTGGGGAAGAAGAAGAAAATCCCTTAGTCTTTTCTTAGATTCCGAATACTCCTGTCCTTCCCAGTGGAAATGTTCCCTCATTTCATGCAAAGTTTCCCCAAAAGAGAAATCCTCAGGGGGAGAAGCTGAAGGAATGGATTCCTCAGCATCAGAATCCTCATAAGGAGGGAAAAAATATTCCTGGTCAGAAGAAGAAACTGAAGAAACAGAAGCTTGATCAGAGGAGTCATAATAAACTTCCTGCCTTGGCCTTTTATCTGGAGGGGAATGAGAACCCCTAATCATAGTAAGTAAATCCTCCGCCATCTTAAGTAACTGTTTCTGTGACTTGGGAGCCGGATCAGAAGAGGCCTGTGTTGCAGTCTTTGATTTGGAAGGAGTCTTTGCCTTTGTCTTTGGCTTTGTCTTTATCAGAAGCTGAGTAGGCCTGAAAACCCCTTCGGAAGCCAGTACCTGCACAGCGGCTCCGGACCCATCCGAAGGAGCATTGTCCGAAGGTCCTGCAATTGAAATATTCAAAGGCCTAGATGGCTCCTCGTGGGAGTCCGTTTCGGCCATCGGTTCCAAAATGGCTGACGACAAGGGCTGCAAAAGTACCTCACTGATGACGGCCGAACCTGAAGCTGGCTGTGCTTGTGCGATATCATCAGATTTGGACCTCGGAGGCCTGTCTTTGTCCTTGCGTCGTTTGTGAACTCCGGTAGCTGGAACCGTATCTGATGACATTTTGTAATTAAAACGCCTACCGAAGTAATGAAATGCAAAATCGTACCTTCGTCTAATAGTACGTTGATTGAAACTAGCACAAAACCGACAACTAGCTACGTCGTGGTCAGGGCCTAGGCAAGGAATACAGTAAGAATGAAAATCCTTATGAGGTATTTGCTTCCCACATGAAATACAATTATTAACTTTTTCTGACATCGGACTGGAGCAAGAAAAAAAGTTTCCCCAACGGGGTACTTAGCTTGAGTAGGAGAATAAAATCTTCGGACTGAAGTTTTGTTCAAAAAAGATTGTCAGGAGTCAGCCGACCGGCACTTGCGAACTGCTATCACCACACGGCAAGAAAGACTGGAGAACATGGCGTCAGCTGTCAGCTTTGTACTCCTGGCGCTTTTACGTCAGGAAGCATGGTTGAACAGCCGACGCCGGACCCAGACTTTGGGATTTTGGCCGACCGAGGACTGCCTGCCGGCAGGGGAGAACCCTACAGTCATGACTGCAACAGTGAAACACGATGAACATCCAGTGGGTATAAACCCTTTCAAAAAAAGCTTGGCCCTATGCTTGTTGATGGCTTAAGAGCCAAAATCTTCAAAGAAGGCAATCCTGAATCAAAATGCCCTGGACCCAAATACATACATTTTAGGTCTGTATCCTAGAAGGGCAACTTGCACTTACAGGACACACACTTTTTTAAACCCTTGTTCATCTAAATCACTCTCAACTAACACTACAGTACAAAAATACAAAGAAACACTACAATACAACAAATGGGAAAAAAGGTGGGAAGAAAAAAGGAAAACAAACTACACTACCTACCTAACAACAAAAACTATCTAAAACTACTAGGACAACACTAACTGCCTACAGGTGTAAGGGAAGAAAAAAAAATTACCAAAATATACTGCATTAACCTTTCAATAATGAAAAAGTAGAGCAGAGCCAAAGAACGAGCTGCAGAAATGAACAGCGGCAAACTAGATCTAGGGACTGATGGAAGAGTGGGAAGTTATGGGTAAGGGAGGCGGTGCCAAGCAGGCTAAAGACTTTTGAATTGGCCAGTGTTGGATCTGAAGTCCCACAGTTGATCCCAGATGGAGCAGGCAACATTGTAATTATGGGGTAAAATACAACATAATGCTAAATACTGAATATCTGTTATCCTGGGAAGTGATGCTATGGAGACTGCAATAATAAACAAAACTGCAAAAAAGCAAACAAGATAATTAACAGTTGTAGAAGCACGTAGAAGCATTAATCAATAATTCACTTCTCTTGGCATCCCACCACTCAACAAAGTTTTCAAAAAAAAAAAAAAAGCAGGCAATGTACAGGTAAACTTTCTTACATTAAATGTAGCCAAAGCCTCTGACACGCTCTTTTCAATAAAGTCATCTGTAATTCTCCGGGATGGATGTTCATTAAAGACAGAGTTCATCAATGCAATCTTTGCTGCACTTCTTCTGGCCTCAGCTTTGGTTGGACAAAACTTGGGAGGGAACAAACATGAAGAGAATTAAACACCATCTTCAGTTTCAGGAGTAATTACAGACACTATTCTACATGCCAAGCAATCAACCACCACATACATTTATTGCTTTTTTTTTGTTAATGTGGTATTGGATAATTATTGTTTCTGCAGCCTGAAATCATTATGAACCAGTTTCTGCTACAAACCACACTGGTTACCACAATAACAAATTCAGATGAGGTCATCATAAAGAATTTGGAAAGGAATCAACAGAACAGAAATATGTGTCTTAAATCACCATGTTTTTAAAGCAAGTTATCATCAGCTCATTAGAAAAAACACATTTATATTAAATAATTCTCTGCGCAACATGAATGAGAAAAAATGCAATTTTCTATGTATACACTGCAAGGGCTAGATTCAGATTACACTCTTAAATATGGTAATTTGCCATCTCCAATACACAGAAATGATGATTTTTTTTGGTACAGCTTGCCATACATTGTCATAATCAATTCCAGATTCTTTTTACTTAGCATTTATTACTCTATCCATTCATCCACCTATCCATTCAAAACCGCTTTTTCTCATTTTTTTCACATCAACAGTATCAATCATCTAAAGACAATGTTTGCATCACCAGGTGGCTAGCCCTACTGCTGCTTATTCTTCCATACCACACACAAACCTGCACGCCCATACCTATGGCTAATTCAGAGTGTCCAATACACCTACTGTATTACTATTCTTTTTATTATTAATTGATTTTGTTGACTGGAATGTCCAAATTGGCAAGGCCCATTTTCAGTAAATTCAAGGGTCAGAAACTTCAAAAGCTTTCAAATAATATGTAGTTTACAAAACAAAAGTACTTGACGTCAGTGGGTGGAATTCAGAAATGTTACAGTGAGGTTTAATTCCATGTTACTCCTCATGGTAACCATTTCCAATTCAGAATCACCTCTACCACTGTGTGCTACCATGAAGAGATGCAGCACCACAGTGGGCATTTTCTGTAGTCTACCACAACTGCTAATGAGGCATTCCGGTGGAGTGGCCTATGCTAAGTAGCCATGTGCTCTCCCTCCAGAAATGCCTGTAGTAAGACATTTATGCAGCTGTGTAAGTTACCTTTGCTGGCTGTAGGGCCAAGTGCTTGGATTCTCCTGCTACTTCCAACAGGTGAGACGGCTTTGCCAGAGAGTTTAGCAGCAAAGTAGTGGTGGAGGATGTGTACATGTGTAAGTGTATGTAGGCAGGTGAATGGCCACAGATATGTGTGTGTGTGTGTGTGTGTGTGTGTGTGTGTGTGTGTGTGTGTGTGTGTGTGTGTGTAAATGGAAGTGTGTGTCCTTGAGTGAGATTGTGTGGTGCGGTGTGTGTGTGTGTGTGTGTGTGTGTGTGTGTGTGTGTGTGTGTGTGTGTGTGTGTGTGGGGACTTCACAACACCATACCCCCTATTAATAACTAGCAAATACTGCAATATTGTCGGGGGAATACTAGAGACTAGCAATACTGTTTATACCATGCCCAAAAAGCACTTAAACAACTAAAAGAACATGTCTTGCAGCATGAAAGACATGGGGCAATGGGAACACTAGACAGGGATCATACCTCTCAATTGCCCACATTTTCGCAGAATGTTCAGACGTTTGCCTCATATTTTTTTCTTCAAAAAATTTATTTTTTGGGAAAATCATTGAGGATTGAAATCACTAAATAACAGACATTTACGTTTGACTTCATATACTTCAGAAAATGCATGCCTACTAATGCAAAACTTGTTTTTCTATCAAATTTCTATGTTTACAAGAACAACATTTAAAATCTGTCCCTAATTTTGTACCTTTGCCCCCCCTCCAGTATTTCTGACTTTGTCCAGATTTCTTGTGCTAACGAGCATGACATTGCTATTCAATATATTGTGCCCAAAAGGTACTCAAGATTGAAACCCTGTTCCCTCTGCATTCAAAAACAGCTCTGTAGCAGAAATGTATTCCTTTACACTATTACCAGATACCAAGGACAGCAGAGTGTTAGCCCTCTGCAACACACATATACTGCTAATGTATTACATAAAGTATGAAACTCTTGTGCGTTATTCACTGACTGCAAATTTCTGAGGGACAGGGCACGTTTAAGAGGTAACATTAGGAGTGTTTTGTAAAATCAAGGAGAACTGAAAACTATTACTTGAACTTGCTTAAAAAGTTAACAGAGCAAAATGCCTATCACAATGTACTTTATAGTTTCATTCTTCTTAATGCTCATAATTTTTGGCATTACTGAAGGACTGTAAGGATCCATGGTTTACTGAAGCACAGATAAAACAGGAAGATGCATTGGGTTGTTCTTTATATATTTATAGGACCGGTAAGGAATATGTGTGTGTGTGTGTGTGTGTGTGTGTGTGTGTGTGTGTGTGTGTGTGTGTGTGTGTGTGTGTGTGTGTGTAGACCATCGCACCTGCAGACCACTGCATTAACCTGCCATGCCATACAACTCTTTTTTGTTTGTGTGTATTTAAATATGTGCATGTGTGCGCAAAAGTGAATGGAGGATGCGATGCATGGGCCACTATTGGTGATTACCCCAGGAAAATATTGATTTGCATAAGCAGTAATTATGGGTGACTTAAGCCAGAACACCATGGCAACGAGATCACTCCACCTGGGTATAATATTATACGTAATGATTGAACAGGGAAAAAAGGTGGAGGAGTAGCCATAGTTTTCCAAAATCATCTCACCATAGAACAATTTAACTTCAATGCCCATCATACAAAAGATTCAGAAATAATATTTGCTAAACTAAATCTAAACTCCAAAAAAGATATTATTATTGCAGGTGCCTACATTCCATCAAGCAATAACATTACCACACTGGAAAACCTGTTATACTGGATGTCTACCTACCTCCCACAGGAAACCATACTACTAGGAGACTTTAATATTGACTGGGCTAAATGCTCCAGTCACAATCCCTCCTCCCATATAAACCTACATAGTTTCACCCAAATTATTTCTGACCCCACTAGAATTGATATGACATCCAAACGCCAGTCCATTTTAGACTGGATATTGCTATCAAACCCACATCTCACACAACACTCAGGCTGTCTCCCAGACAGTGTAAGTGACCACCAAGCAACCTACCTTATTAGGAACAGATCCCACCATACCAATCCCCCTCTCTAAAGATAATACGCAGGAAAAGGAACCTCAAAATTAATGACTTACTCAACATACTAAAATACAGGAATTGGACTCGCCTAGCTCACCTACCTCTAGATGAATCTGTACAATACTTTAACTCAGCCTTTCTTAAAATCCTAAATGAGAATGCACCACCCAGAACCACTAGAGTCAAAACTAATTACGCCCCTTGGTTAACAAAAGAGACAAACTATAATGAAAAACAGGGACAAAGCTTGGGTACAATTTCATAAACACAAAACCTCCTCATTGAAACAAATCTACTTAGAACTCCGCAACAAAGCCAAAAAACAGATTAAACTAGACAAAAGCCAATTACTAAAAACCTTGCAAGACAAATTTGCTCATAACCCACAGAAATTCTGGTCCACAATAAATAGTTTGCTTCACCCTGAAAATTCTACGACCCCCACCTCTGTATTACCAAATAACCACACTAATATCCCAACACATTTCAACAGATATTTTACTGAAACAATCCAAACTCTAGCCAGCACCCAAAATAGTATTAACAATCCCATATCAAATCCCACCCATTCCCACACCATACAAAACAACTCCTTTAACTTTTCCCAACACCCAGTAACCACTAAAACCATCACTAAACTCCTGAAAAAACTTAAACCAACCACACTAGCAGCAGACAAGCTCCCAGCTGACTTCCTTCAGATAATAGCGGAGGCCATAGCCTATCCTATATCCATTCTCATAAACAGGTCCATAACTGAAGCCACAGTACCCACCTTGTGGAAAATATCACATATAATCCCACTCCACAAGGGAGGCAAATCCTTAGAGCTTACCAACTACCGGCCAATAGCATTTCTATCACCCTTATCAAAAATATTGGAGAGAATAGTTCACTATAAACTAATGCATTACCTCCTGAAAAATAACCTATCTCATTCTCAGCACAGCTTTAGACCCTCCCATAGCACCACCACAGCACTACTCTCTTTTACCAACTTAGTCAATCACCACAGAAACAAGGGACAATTCATATCTGCCATATTCCTAGACTTATCTAAAGCCTTCGACATGGTAAACCATAGCATGCTTCTTGAAACACTAACTACCCTTAACATACAGTCTTCCACTATATCATGGTTTAGTAACTACCTATCAGGTCGACAGCAAGCAGTGCTCTGGCAAGACCAATTGTCCTCCCTTTTACCAGTATCCATCGGTGTCCCCTAAGGGTCCATTCTTGGTCCTCTGATGTTCTCCCTATTTACAAACCAGATAGCTACATTCTCAATCTCTGCCACAGTAGTACAATACGCAGACAACACCACCATTATAAGTACTGCCCCAAACATACAGGAACTACTAACCATAACTCAAAAAAATTTACCTTAGCAGAAGCATGGTTCACCAATATAAAACTTCTTCTTAACCCCCCAAAAAACAACCTAATTTTATTTGGTCCTGGTAAACCTCCACAGCTAAGCAATGATTTCATCATAAACTCCAAGGATAACATCACAATCACCCCAACAACCCACACAAAACTGCTAGGAGTAGTCATCGATAACAACCTCAGATTTAACATTCACATAGCACAAACAATCAAGAAAGTAATTAAAAAGCTAGGTCTCCTTTATAGAAGCAAACATTTCATGACCAAAAATACAAAGTCCACAATTGCTAGGACCCGCCTCTTATCCATCCTACTATATGCCTCCCCCATTCTGTCAAATCTGTGCCATTCCGAACTTAACAAGATGGAATCTTGCTACAACAAGATTGCCAAGTTCACAACGGAGGCCTCTCATAGATTCCACCATTGTCTTCCCCTAAAGCAGCTCAACTGGCTTGAGCTTCCCCAACTACTGTTACTTAATCAACTCTCTACAGCACACAAATTGTACTACTTGCCCAACAAAACCCCATCACTAGAGCATTTAATTCAGCCCTACACAACCACCAGAACCTTAAGATCCAGTAACCAAAACCTTATAAACGTCATCAAACACAGAAATTATGCTGTAAGTCTCTCTTTGCCTGCACCATAGCCAGAGTTTGGAATCAACTCCCAAGTCACATTACTACTACAACCTATGCCTCCCAATTTAAAAGAGTCATCAAAAGCCACTATTCAAACAATTGGCTCTGCTCCTGTGTCACCCCAGGTTAAGCCAAACCACTTCACTGTTGCATGAATGCATGTATTCATCTGCTGATGATCACCAATAACTTCCTCTAGTTACCCAGGTATACCTGCTCTACTCCAAATTTATGGGCTTGTCAGATTGAACTCCTGTTCAAACCTTTTGTACTTCTTTCTCAAACACCATACTAATACTAATATCACAAAGTACCACACAATAACCTTACTATCAATAATGCTTTAAAAACTTTTTCTACTTCTTTTTCACAAATACTGTGCTACTCTCAATCTTACAATGTACTGCAAATAAAACAACTAACAGAAATGTTAAAGTATCTACTACATGCTGAAATGAGTCTAACTTATTTGTATATTAGGTTCATAGGTTTCAATACTCTTAGCTTCTCTAAAGGCAGCATTTATGTTTATGTTTTCCCCAGTTTTGTGGCTTTCATGCCCTATTTAGCTCTCTAAAAACTAATGCTAGTATTTTTTTCTTCTGTGCCTCTGTGACACTGAAGTAATCCCATCCCTATCCTGATCATCTCCATCTCCATCCCATCCCAAGGCTCTCTTTCGCCCAGGCCAGTGCTCTGCATGTGTTCACTTTGGAGTCCACTGGTGAGGAAGTCTCTGGGTGATGATGAATCCAATCGTTCTATTTATAACGTAACCGTGGTAAAGGTGTAAGTCTCCCGCCCTTGTGGTTCTAGTTTTTGAGGTGATGAGGATTGGTATAATTGTATGGCAGTATGGCATGGGCTCTTTATATGTCAGAGCCGGGCATGCTTGGAGCGGTGATAAAGCTTAGCGAGTTCTTTTTGAATGGCAGAGAGGCAAGATATTTTTTAGACCCTTTATCTTTTTCCTTTTGGATCCTTTTTTCTTTTCCTTTTGCTCGTCAGGTCTGGTCAGATACATCTACATAAGGGCATTGTTGTACTCAATCATATAATGAGTGATAGATGGAGGAGACAGGGACGATGACCTCCTTGATCTAGAGAATCCCTTCCTGATATGATCAGGTATTATAGAAGTTTTCCTAACTACTTTAGCAACATGGTGTCTGTCGAAAACAAACTACTATAACCTTGGTCCCCCCTGACTTTTTTTTTTGCCTGTGTCGATTGTCACCCTATATGGTGTAGGGGGTAACCTGTTTTTTTGACTATATGCACTATGTTTTTTTTTTTTTAACTTCAGGCCACATAGCTCGCACCTTTGTTATTTGCTTCTGGAGCCCTTCTGGAGGATATCTGTGTGTCATGTGTGTTCGACCTAGTCAGCCAGTTTGCATCTGCAAACAAACTTTTGTCAACTAACCCTCCTGTGTTTTTGCTTGTACCAGAAAAGTAGATGCCGAACAAGAGTGGACCCAGGACTGAGCCCTGTGGAACACCACTTGTGACAGGCTTTGAGTCTGACATTGTTCTGTGAACAAGATGTTAAAATTCTGATTATTGCATGCTTTAATGTAGACATACCAGAAATGTTTAACTCTGTCTACCACACACGGAAATGAGTCTGTTATGTCCTTATACATAGTCCTGAAAACAAGATGTTAATATCTGAATATTGCATGTTGAATTTTAGTAATAGATGTAAACAAAATCCTCACTTCTACTGTACTGTATGGGGAGCTTTTCTCCCCGGGCCTCCGCTGAAAAGGGACCTGTGTCCAGTTGGACTTTCCCTGTTAACAAATGTAAAATAAAATAAAAAATAAAATAAGCCAATAAAAAGAAGTTATGTTCTTACCATAACGTCCCATCTGTGTTGTTAATCTTCATTCATTCATTACTGATGAGTGTTCCGAGTCGGCCGTTATAACAAGCTTGTACCAGCCAAAAAACTCTCGAGCTAAGTCTTACCCATAGTGCCCCTCTCTATATTACCTCAGATCGAGTTTGCCCGTAAGGAAGAAAGAAAGGAAGAAAGCGGAAGCTTTATCTGAGCAACGTCCCTATCATAGGCTAAGAAAATATCTGAACCCTCCAGGAGTCTTTCGGAGGGGGATGGCTGGTGGGTTGTAATGAATGAATGAAGATCAAAAACACAGATGGAATGTTATGGTAAAAACATAACTTCTTTATATGTTGTTAACCTTCATTCATTCCTTACTGATGGGACAGAGTACCTAGTTGATTTGTTTCCTGGGAGGCCCTAACGAAGAATATTCTTGAGTATCATTGAACCAAAGGAAGCTCTCCTGCTGGAGTCCATATCCAATCTGTAATATGTGATAAAGGTATGAGGAGTAGCCCATGTTGCTGCTGCACAAATGTCATCCATGGAAGCTCTTGCCTGGAAGGCAGCAGACACTGCAACTGATCTAGTTGAATGCGCTTTGACCTTAGATGGTGGAGAAGCTTTGTTCCATTGATAAATAAAGTAAATGCAGTTTCTCAACCATTTAGATAAAGTAACTTTGGAAACAGATCTTCCCAACTTTAGTCCTGAGAATGATGGAAATAATTAGTCAGATTTTCATAATGATTTAGTTCTGTCAAGTAAAAATGCAATTGTCTATGCACATCAAGGCTATGTAGTGAATATTCTCCTTTGTTAGAAAAATTTGGAAAAAAGACTGGTAGATTAATTGTTTGATTAATAGTCACATCTGAAATAACTGTGGGCAAAAAAGAGGTGTTAGCCCGGAGTGATACTCTGTCCTTATGGAACACCATGTAAGGACATTTTATGCACAAAGCTTGCAACTCAGAAATTCGTCTTGCTGAGGTAATGGCCACCAAGAATAAAAAGTCTTCTACAATAACAATTTCAGATCGCATTTGGCAGCAGATTCAAAGGGAGGGCGAGTCAAGGATTGTAGAACTAAAGTTAAATTCCAAGGCTCGATCAGTTGTTTGAAGGGAGGCCTTATGTGTGTAACTCCTTTCAAAACAATTTTACAGAGGCGGTATGAAATAAAGGAACAGTCCATGAAATCATTATGAAAATTGGAGATTGCCGCCAGGTATACTCGAATAGTTGAAGCTGCAGCTCCTGAGTGAAGAAGGTTAGATAAGTAATCTAACACCGTAGAAAGCGGGGCCAAAAAGGGTTTTACTCCATTTTTATGAGACCAAATTATGAATCTTTTCCACTTGCTTAGATAAAGTTTCCTGGTGGATGGTTTATGGGAAGCCAGAAGAATGTGGTGGACAGGGGAGGACAGGTTGCTTTGCCTGGCAATTACAGGAAGTGGAGGAGCTACGCTGTCAACTTGAGGCTCAATATGTTCGGATATATCAACCTCATTGGGTGCAACAGCAATTCCAGAGTTGGATCTAGAATCCAAGGTTAATGTACTAGGTGAGGCCAAAAAAAAGGAAACCAAATTTGTTGGGGCCAGTAGGGTGCAATGAGGATTACTCTGCTTTTCAACCAAAGAGACTTCTTCAAAAATTGTGGGATCACAGGAAGGGGAGTGTATGCATAAAGAAGTCCCGTAGGCCAATCGTGCACCACAGCATCCCTCCAGGCCTCTCCCTGTGGGGGAATTAGGGCAAACTAGCTGCTGCATTTGTGATTTGCGGGGGACATAAATAGATTGCAGCAAGGCTGGCCCCAGTGACTGCAGATTTCTGCCGCTACAATAGGATTGAGGGACCACTCGTGAGGCAAGAGAATGCATCTGCTCAATTTGTCTGCAATTATGTTGGCATACCCGGGAATGCGTGTTGCTGTCAGAAAGCGGTTGGATGCTATTGCCCATTGCCAAATTCTCATGGCCTCTTGACACAAAGTGTAGGCCTTGGTTCACCCTTATTTGTTTATGTACAAGACTACTGACATGTTGTCGGACTGGATGGCAATCGTTCCTGAAGGGAGAACAGGTTGAAATGCTTGCAATGCTGGAAGGACTGATCTCAGTTCTAGGACACTGATATGCAGGTTGGCTTCCAAGGGTGACGAAGTGTCTTGGACTGTCCTTCCCTGGAAATGCCCCCCCCCCATCAGGGAGGCATCTATGGTCACTATGGCTCCGGGCTGAGAGGGGGAGAAAGGACGACACCATAGGTGGTCCTCTGGCTTCATCCACCAAATTAAATCTTGTTTGCACCGATTTGTTATCCTGATTTGAAACGACATGGGGTGAGTCAAAGTGGACTGTCCATAGAGATCCATGCGATATAACAGAAGTAAACAGAATATATTACTGTGCTGCTAAATTAATAACTGATAAAGTTCGACCACAGGAACACATGGTAGTGAAGGAAAACGGGGTGAAAGTGAATACCATCATGGAAATATCGAATAGAGAAAACTATAAAGCAGCTAAGACAAGAATGTCATTGTTAGATGATTACAGAAGAGGGAATAGATCAAGAAAAATACTAAGAAAGATAGATGTGATAAAAGCAATGCGCAGTATTAGAACAAACCAGGATCTATTATGCACTACTGGAGATAAACTAAAAAATTCACAACAAGCGGAAAGACTTAGAAGATACGAAGATAAATAAAAGGGAAAACCACAAAATAAGCAATTTATTGGTGACCCAAAACAGTTTTATAAAGAAATGGTAAATAAAGTAAAAGGAATTGAAAGACCACCAAAAACAGGAAGTAGATACATTTTGGAGAAGTATCTATGAAGATCCTGTGGAACATAACAAATATGTTAAATGGATAGAAAATGTAAAAGAATTAATAAGAAATTTAAAGGTACAAGATATGAAACGGGATGAAATAATAGCCAGAGAGATTGAAACAAAGTTGAGAAAAGCCTCTAACTGGAAAACCCCATGCCCAGATCCAGCACCTAACTTTTGGTTTAAAGTATTAAATTCTTTGCACGAGGATTTAGCCATGAGGAAGAATTATTTATATGCGCACCCCGAACACACACTTAACTGGTTAACAACAGGAAAAGCAAAGCTCTTACTTAAGAGTGAAACTGCAAGCTGCCCTAAAAATTATAGACCAATAACTTGTCTTCCAATGACGTATAAACTATACACGGGAATTGACGCCGACAGAGTTTATAGTAATTTAGAAGAAAACTCAATTATGGCAGTAGAACAAAAAAAGTCATATGGAACAAAGGTTCATTTGTTGTCAAACAAAGTTAAAGTGGAGAGCTGTAAGAAGGGGAAGAATCTAAGTATGGCATGGACTGACTACAAAAAAGCATTTGATAGCATCCCACATTCATGGATAAAAGAGTGCCTAAAAATGTATAAGATACGCCCTACAATGATTGACTACATTACAGTAACCATGAAACAGTGGCAGACCACTTTGCCATTTAACCATGATAACGGACAGATTATTATCCCAGGGATAAAAATTAAAATGGGGGATATTCCAGGGTGACTCTCTGTCACCGTTGCTATTCTGCCTTGCCATTAATCCACAAAGTTGTTTACTTAACAGCTTAGGCCATGGCTACAATTTGGCTTCTGGAAAACAAAAAAGTCTAATGACTTCTCATCTTCTCTTTGTCGATTTAAAACTGTATAGCTCATCAGATGTGGAACTGAAAGCACAGCTGCAGGTTGTCAAAACTGTTTCAGATGATATTGGAATGGCATTTGGTCTTGATAAATGTGCAAAAGCAACCTTTAAAAAAGGAAAACTGCAGCACCAGAAAAACATCAGTTTAGGACAAGAATGTGATATAAAAGAACTTGAGCAAGAAGGAGTGTATAAATACTTGGGAATTGATGAAGGATCAGCAATAAAACATGAACAAATGTGAATAAAGCTCAGTAAGGAGTACTTTAGGAGACTTAAATTAATCCTGAAAACAGCACTGACATCTAGGAACAACATCCAAGCCATAAATCAATTTGCTCTTCCTGTCCTAACTTACAGTTTTGGAGTGAATGACTGGCCCCAAAAGTGTTGGATATATTGGATATTAAAACAAGAAGGATGCTTCATGCTCACCAAATGATTTATAAAAATCAGTGTATACTAAGAATATATATTCCCCGTTCCGAAGGAGGAATGGGCCTCCTTGAAATTGCTTCCCTGTATAGATCTGCAGTTGTGGGACTCCACACATCTACTGACCTCACAAGATCCAAATGTGGTGAAAGTTTTGAAACATGAGGTAAATAAATCTAAGATGACATCTCTGCTTAATTTAGCAGAAGCATGTTGACATCAAGCAGGAATGGAAATCAAACCAGAAGTAGATAAAAACCAGGCAGCAACTGAAATGTGCTAAAAAACAAAAGAAAGAATATAAGGTGAAGGGCCAAATGAAAAGGCAAAAAATGTGGAAAAAGCATAAATATAGTTGCAAGTATAGAAAACTTATGGAACAGCCTCATGTTGATCAAGAACGGATGCAGGAATGGTTAAGGAGAGGTGAATTCACATCAAGAAATGAAAGGTTAATATTAGCAGCCCAAGATAGTGGGCTAGTACATGCTGGTCTACAAAGTCCATTGAACATGTGGGAGAAACAGACATATGGAGGTTTTGTAAAACCGAACTGGAAACAGTTACACACCTTGTTGCTGGTTGCAACGCACTCATGGCAGAGGGACTGTATACTGAAAGGCATAATAATGTGGTGAGACTGTTACACTGGAGATTGTGCAAACATTATGGTATCGAAGTGGCTGAAAAACATTGGAAACTAGCCATAAAGAATCATAGAAAATAATGAAATTTATATCACATGAGATCACCCAATACTAACAGTTCAAAAGCTAGATGCTAGAAAACCGGATATAGTGGTCCAAGAAAAGAAGACATAAGTAGCATTCATCATGGAAATCGCCACACCTAATGACTACAGTGTCTTGTGTACAGAGAGATGCAAAGTCATAAAATACCTGGATCTGCAGGCAGAAACGAGAGCCATGTCGAAGAAAGATACCCAGACAGTTCCAATAGTAGTAGGAGCAACTGGTCTTATAAAAAAAGAATTTACAATCGTATTTAGATATGTTACCAATTCATGTAACACCATACGAATTGCAGGAGGAGTCATTACTGGGCACATTGCGAGTGCTGCAAAAAGCACTTTTGGCTAACATCAAAGGGTGAAACAATACTAATTTCATGAACTTTAAATGTACTTTGACTTAGGAATGGGGTCCATTCCCGTCATGGTATTAGAAACCCAAAAGACTTGGAGAAATTAAAAACAGCAGAGACCACTGCTTTAGTAAAAGCCACTGTAGTAGTCTCATGTGTAGTCTTGCTAGTGGAACTATTGTTATCGATGCTGCCATTGACCCTAATAGTTGGTGGAATGCCCGAGCCAGAGCTTTGTCCTGACAGAGTATCACCCGGAGTTGAGGTCTGAGTCTTTCCAGTCTGTGGAGTGGGAGGGAGACTAGGCAAGACTGAGTGTCGAAGCTTGCTCCTATGAACTACAATCTTCGAGAAGGAGCCAAGTTGCATTTGTCTTTGTTTACGGTTATCCCTAAGTGTTCCAGTAGTTGTAGAGTGTAATGAGTGGTTGAAACCAGTAGATGCTTGGTTGGGGCGGTGAGGAGCCAATAGTCTAACTACGGAAACACCCGGAATCCTTGCAGTCTTCAAGTGAGCTGTTACCACTGCCATGCATTTGGTGAACACTCTGGAGGCAGCAGAGAGACCAAAGGGCAGCACTCGGAATTGGTAGTGATTGGCTCCCAGCCAGAAGCAGAGGAATCTTCTGGAGCATTTGTCCATTTTTCTGTGGTAATACACGTCTTAAAGATCTATTGAGCACATCCTATCATCTTTCTCCAGAAAAGGAAGTATGGACTGAACCGTGACCATCCGTAATTTCATTTGTTTGACAAATTTGTTTAGGATGCTGAAGTCCAGAACTGGCCTCCAGTCCCCTGTCTTTTTTGGCACTAAAAAGAACCTCGAGTAGAATCAGGATCCTATCTGGTCTGGTGAGGCTGTTTGGATGGCCCTTTTTTGAAGCTGCTTTTGGATTTCTTGAGCTGCTACTTCCCTTTGACTGGGTGGAACATCAGGAATATGCGTTAGCTGACTTGGGTAAAGGTTGAAAGGGATGTGGTAACCTCTGGCAATTACCATCTGCACCCAAAGATCTGTGATTATCGTTTGCCAGGCAAAGTGGTGCAGAAAAAATCATCCCATGACTGCTTCCAGAGGTAAGCAATCGGGCCACTCTTCAGGTGCTCTGATAGGGTTGTACAGAGAAGAAAACTCTGAATCCCTGATTACACAGACCCCCCTCTGCCTCTGAAGGAGCGTCTTCTGGTTGAGTTCCCCCCTCTGCCCCAGGGGGGGAACTCACCACGTGTGTCATGGAAAGGACCCTGGGATTTCTTATACCACATTTTTCCACTCCTCTGATTCCTGGAATAGGATCGTTGGGGGGGGGGGGGGGGTTCAAAAAGTATGCCGGCCACACCTGGCTAAAGTGTCTTTTACCTTAGGACCAAAAAGAGAAGAGGACTCTACAGGGGCATTCAGGAAGGAAGACAAAGGGATCCGCAAAATCACATAAGTGCATCCAGGAGTTACGTCTCATGATAACGCCTGCACCTGCTGCTCAAGCCGCACCTTCGGTAGAATGAGAAATCAACTGCATCGAGGAATTAGAGACAGATTTAAGGGTGGTAAGCTGTGAGGCAACTTTGTCACGTATCCCATCTGCAACTGCTCCTGCAAGGGTTTCTGAGAGTTCTGAGATTAGGTTTCTCTGAAGCCGGGTGAAGTGTGCCAGATAGTTCAGGGATCGAATGGTTAATTTCGCTGAAGAGTACACCCTCTTCCCAAGTCTGTATCGCCTGAGACTCCCTGTTAGGGGGATGGACAGTAGAGCTCTCCTCAGCTAGCTCTTTCTTAGTGGCCGCCACCACAAGCATAGCATCTACTGGTAGGCCCTTGGACCAGTGTGGACAGTCCTCTGGAGGAGAAAGAATTTTGTCTGGTCTCTGGGCGATAGGTTCAATGGTATCCAGATTGCTCCAGGTGCGCTGCACTATGAGCTGAACCAGGTCATCTGTAGGTGGGACCATCCAGAAAATAAAGGGCCAGGCACAGAAAGCCTGCAAGAATACAGACTCCAAGGAAGGGGTGGTGGACTTCCAGTCCCCCCACTGCTTTAGGATCTCCAGTATGTCTCCAAAGGAGACATCGTCAGGGGGTGACTGTGGGGAACCTTCCCCTTCATCATAGTCTGTATCTTCGCTGAGGGATTTTTCTGGGGAATACACGTGCTTCCTCTTGCACAATCTCTTGCAAGGTACCTCCTCGGCAGGGGCATCTGAGGAGGACTCTGCAGAGTGTGTATCTTGTGGAAGGACATCTTGAGGTTCCCATGCCCTGAGTCCTTCAATAGTGGGCTATGTCAATTGTGGCTCAGAGGAAAGGTATATATGGGTCTCTGGCGCCGAACGTACCAGATGGGAACCTGCCGAGGCAAACACCCTCTCCATCACCCGGAAAGCAGGTCCACCCAAAGAGGGATGGGAGCATGGAACTGAGAAAGACAACCTCAGGACAGGGGTCACACCCCACTCCGATGAACCCACTGCTACGGAAGGAGCCACGGGAGGACCCTGTTCCGCCAAAGCAACCGGAACCTAGTAGACAGCGCCCAGGAAAAAACAGGCACCGCACTAGGGATCATGGTGCCGACAGACCAGTGTCGATCCCGAGGATGGCCCGGCTGCCAAAGTGTAGACTCCGGAGCCATGGTAAGGACTACCAATGGAGCCAAAGAAGCTGGAACTGGGATTGGCATTGGTGTCGAAGGCTCCGATACCTCCAGGGAGGTCGAAGGAGGAAAGTATGTAGGAGCCCATGGAGAAAAATCTTAAGCTCCAGGTGGGAGGGAGGATTTGGAAGGTGCTGGAAAACCTCTGGCTGCCAGGAGCTGATCCACAAGCCTCACTACGTCCAGTTCCGAAAGGCTCCTGGAGGAGTGGGTGGATATCCCTGACGGGAAATCAGGACGCTCATGTGAGGGCTACATTGTTGACCAAGAAACAGATCCACCAAAGGGGAATATCGGGTCTGAGGGGTTATTTCATCTTTCGGCACCAAGGCCGAAGGACCAGCATCGTCTACAGGTAGGGGGAAATGACCGGTGTTGGGATGACTATTTCTGGTGCCAAACGGGAAATCGGTATTGCTGTCTGAATCATTGTCGAAGTCTGAGGAATAGGTGCCGAGGGTGGCACCGTAGTCGGCTGTTGAAGTGCCGGAACTGAAGAAGGCACAGTGGAGGGGGTTTGAGTCCCCAGTGCCGAAGAGGTTGGTGCCAATTTAGAGGATTTTGCCTGATAAGCCTGGTCTGCACGGCTATGGAACGTATCACCATGGAACTTATAAACAATGACATTGGTAATCTCCAAACTCTAGACCCTACCCAGTTCGGGTTTGTAAAAGGCAGATCATGTCTCCTAAACCTGACAGATTTCTTTGAAGCGGTCACCAAAGCCATAGATGAGGTTAAGGTGGTTCACACAGCTTATCTAGATCTCGCCAAGGCTTTTGACACCATCCCCCACTCTGGAATTATAGATAAACTCATTAAACTAGGTATAAATCCCTATGTCACAAGATGGGTTGCCATCTGGCTCACTGACAGAACCCACAGTGTGAAAGTAGCAGACTCTAAATCCAACTTCAAACCAGTGACAAGTGGAGTACCACAGGGTTCAGTCCTAGGTCCTCTCCTCTTTGGTATCTACTTCTCTGAAGTACAGGCTAACACAGAAGGTCTTTGGCTAACAAAGTTCACAGATGACTGCAAACTATGAGCCATAATCAAAACTCCTAACGATGTGGACATCCTACAAAAGGACCTCACTGAGACAGATGCCTGGTGTCAAAGCCATGGCCTCAAGCTCAATGCCAAAAAGTGTACTGTCATCACTTTTGGTAAAAACTCTGTACCCATGAACTACCACTTAGGCGATAAGTCTACTTAACACCAAAAGTGTGATAAGAGACCTTGGGACACAGGTGGACAGTAGTCTCTCCTTTGATGATCACATCACCACAGTAGCCAGGAAATCCTACGTGGCACACCTCATCACAAAAGGTTTCTCATCCAGGAAAAAAGAGGTCATTGTTCCCCTCTACTCATCACTCATTAGACCCATTATAGAGTACAACGCCCCTTTTGGTATGTACCTCACAAGACATCTACAACAACTGGAAAGGCCGCAGAAATACCTCACAAAGAGGATTACTGGCCTCAAACAGATGCCCTACGCAGACCGTCTCAAAAACTCCAGCTTTATTCTGTCGCATATCGCCTACTCAGAGGTGATCTCAGCCTAACATACAAAGCTATGCCAAACCCAGAGCTGTTGGACATGCTCCACTTAAAGAAATCCCAATCCCTCTGAGCTACACGCTCTAAGGACCTAAACCTTGTCACCACAATAAACAGAACATGCTGGAGGGATAGATTCCTGTCCGAGAGACCTCCCATACTCTGGAACAAACTACCTATCATTATCAAACAAAGCTCCTCATTAGCACTCTTCAAGAAAAATCTTGATGATTGGATGAGAGATACGAAATTCACCCCGGGGATCACTTCTGTGGCTCTGCTTGACAGGAGCACAGGAAAATAATTTTCTTGGGTGGCAAAAGCCAGGGTACCATTTGGCTAGGCTTATATAGGCCCTAGGGCCAATAGCCTAGTACCTACCTATGAAAGTTTTTTTTTTTTACAGAAGAGGAGGAAGTGGAAAGGAAAATACCAACAATGGTAATGGGAAATACCTTAGAGGTAAGGGAGGGCCTGTACCAGCAATGCTACAAAGAGTACCAACCTTGAAAAAGGAAGAAATAAGGAGAGGGACACACACACAGATAAGCAAAAGTATGCGACTAACAACATATATAGAAATAACCAAAAGGTTTAACAAGACACAATTTTTGAAAAATCTTTAAAGGACTTAGCTGATAGCTGGCTTGACACGTCCTGATTCGTATGTGGAAAACGAGATCTGACGTAATATAGACATGGGCGCTACAGGTAAGACTTAACTTGAGAGTTTTTTGGCTGGTGCAAGCTTGTTATAACGGCCGGCTCAGTTCCGAGGATGGAAATGACACCTATCAGTAAGGAAGGAATGAAGATTAACATCAGATTGAGATCTTTCCTCATCGCTGCTAATGTGTCTCCGAATCACAATTTAAGGCATTTTTGGCTGTAGCTCTTTCTACCAGCAGCTGGATTCTTTTTTAATCCCTGGGAATATTTTATACAGGCACAAGCAGAAGAGTATGAACAACAAAGAAACCGGAGAAAAGTAAATCATTTTAAATATATATTTATTGTGTTTATATACTTTGTTAAATCAGGTTGTCCAGGTTTGGCTGAGGCACATTCTCACTGAAAACAAGAGCAAATTTTATTTTTATTTTTTTTTGGGTGTGTGAGCTGGAACTACTAGGGCTCATTTTCCAGTCATGACCACTGATCACACAAAATTATAAAGTAAAATTAATGTGGACAATAAGTAAAATCAACAAACTGAAAAAGGTACAGTGTATACAATAAGAATACATTAAATATTTAGCAACAAGATGGAACAAAAACAGTCACAAGAAATGAACAAAATCAACAGCAAGTAAAGTTTGGAAGGCAAAGTATAACAGCAAAGGTGATATGAAAAATAAGACTGAGCTGCTCACACTCAAGTTGTAGAAATAGAGAATGAAAAAATCAAGGCCAGGGCTATAGGATAAAGCTCATCAACAGCTCAAGCCTTAATCCTCTGCACTAAGCTGACTGAGCACTGCTAATTGTCAATTAAGACATCAGTGCTGCAAAAAGTAGCAATACAAACATCAATGGCAGAACATAAGACAAACAGCCATAATTACACCGAGGGAAAAAAAAACAGATTACATGAAACATTAAGAGGCAGATGAAGTAGTACTGTGCATACATCTGATAAGAGGTAGGGGTAAGATGGGAGATTAAGCAAAGGTAGAAGCTTTCTTAAGATAAAGACTGTTATGAGAAGAAGGAGATGAATAGAAGGAAGGCTAGAAGCACAGCAAAAACAAAATGGTGAACAGGTTAAAAAGGAAGGAATTGAGGAGGAATGGAAACAGGAAAGACTGAATGGCAGCTGGACAAGAATACATAAGTCAGTCATATAGCTGGACAAAGCAGAAAGGTGTAAGGTATAAAGAAACAAACAGTCAAGAGAAAATATGCAGTTACTCTGGAAGAAAAAGCAAGTAGTAGAGAGACTATGGTAGATACTCACACTTGAAAAATGCTCTCTTTCTTATACAGAAGTTACAGGGCACTACTGTGGCAGTTTTGCAAAAACTTCATTCTCATTTAAAACACTGGACAACTTGACAATTTTAAAGCTTTACTATTAAGATCTCAACATCCTCTACAACAATATAT
Organism: Protopterus annectens; assembly: GCF_019279795.1. Taxonomy (NCBI): domain Eukaryota; kingdom Metazoa; phylum Chordata; order Ceratodontiformes; family Protopteridae; genus Protopterus; species Protopterus annectens. The sequence goes on from NC_056741.1 coordinate 473,095,131, forward strand.
AGTATACTCACATCTACTAACAGATTTGGGGATCAAAGCACAATAGCAAGTACTACACTAATGGACAACTGCATTACTTAAGAAAAAACGTAAATAAAGAATAAATAAGTAAAATCACTAGTGCAAATGTACACCTAACCCTATACCATAACAGGGATACACAGAATGAAGGAAGCTAGCCCAAATTCTAATCATTGGAACAGCTATTTAATCAAGCAGCCTATTAGACATGATCAAATTATGTTAAACTTCTCTGTGTAAATTAGATTATCAATGACCAGAAGTTCCCCATTTGGTTTATATTTAAAGCCACTGGCAAAATATATATATATATATATATATATATATATATAAGGGACTCAGAAATTCAAGGATATAATTGGTATGCTATACAAGAAAAGTTGGCTTTATTTGTAGATTATATTATTTTGTACTTGATAAATGCGAAAAAGAACATTTCAGTGTTGTGGAACATTTTGAGACAGTTTCAAGTGTTTTCAGGGTATAAAATGAGTGAAGATAAAGGCTACAGCAATAAATTCTGCACTCACACATTAATTGGTTCATCAATACTCATATTCACGACAACACAATAAGATGAAGTATTGCAGTGTAAGGATTAAAAAGAATTCTGTTATGGCAACTAAGTGTATGTGGGAAGAGACTAAGGCTATTTCAGAAGAACAGAGTTGCTGGTTTCTGCTAAACTCTACAAAAGCTAAGACTTACATTACCATATCCAATGTTTCGGCACTTGTTTCTCATTGTTTCTACTCTGAATCTCTTCATGTTTTGACCTTTCGCAGGTCTTTAATTAGAACTGCCTTGGTTCCACTTTAGTGAAAGCAAAGGGGACCAGAGTTATTTTCTGGCCCAGGATTGTGTAAAGGAAAGAAAAAAAAAAGTGTGCTATTTTTGATTAGCCAGAGGGCCTTGTTTGGTTTTATTTTCTTTATCAAATCTTCTCTGCTATTTAAGCGCTGCAGCTACACAAACATTTGGCTTTTAACCTACACCAAACTAAGACTAACACTACCATAGCCACTGTTTCGGCACGTTTTTCACATTGTTTTGACACAGCTGCATTAACAGAGTGCTTCTGTGCTGAGTATCTGAACTTTTTTGCAGTATTAAGTTAGAACTGTTGCTCTCTGCACAGCGGCACCTAACAGTGATCTGTATAGTCGCCGATATCTCACAGCATAATTCCCCCTTGTAATATATGTAGACGCTGATCTCTCGCAGTGCAAGTTTCCCTTAAAATACCCTTACTGTCTAGATAGATTTTTTTTTTAACTACTGGAGCATCTAATTTGTGCATAGCAGAGAGTTGCTCATCAAATTCCTCATCTTATTGACCTATTCAATATTTAAATTTCCCTTACTTCTCCCCAATAGATCAGTAGCCATGGATATGTACTTCCCAACTCTCTCTGTGGCGAATCTGTTTGAGATGGGCATTCTGAGGCAATGTAGCAATTGCCTTGTGTACACTGACAACCCACTTATTCTTAATAAAACAAAGTATGCAACAGGTGTAAATATGCTTTAATGCCCCAACTGCATAAGATACAGATCTTACACATTAAACTACTTGTGCTGAGGCATTTACAGGTAACCTTCCTAAAGCACCAAGACCTCCTGCACAGCACAATCAAAAAGAGGGTCCTCAGCCATCATGTAAACACTCCATTAAAACACCTGCCACAGTTACACATAGTAACACTGTATCCAATGCTCTACTGCTAAGCCCTTAAGGCAAACCACAGCACAGCCAAATTTCCTGATCATTGGGGATTCTACAGTGAGGCACACCAATGTCCACCTCACCAGACTAAGTAAGGAGACAGTCATAGTTACCTGCCTTTCTGGGGGTTAGGATCTATCAAGTCAAACAAGCACTAAGGTCACTGAATCACAGGTACTAGTATAACTCTGCCATAGTCCATGTGGATGTTAATGACCAGAGACGTACCTCCTTTGACTATATGAAGCAAGACATGATTGAGCTTGCTGATTATGTGTCTCAGACAGGTATAAGCCTAGCACTGAGCAGCATACTACCTTCTCCGAGGATGATGGCACCTTACCAACAAAAAATTATTTGATTTTAACAGTTGGCTTAGCTTCTGGTGTCAATCCAATTGGGTACGATATTTTGGACCCTGGGAGGACATGGTTAACAGACCATGCTGCTTTGCCAGGGATGGTCTGCACTTATCTCCTCTAGGCTTTCAGATACTGGCAAAGACCTTTTGCACCCCCGTAGTGCCTTTTTTAGACAATAACAAACTGATAAACCTTTCAACTTAACTGAAACTATGAAGGAATGTCTGAAGGTAGTACTGTTCACTGCCAGAAGTCTTAACAAGAAAGTCCACAACCTACAAGCCTTCCTCTCCCCGAAGAGTGCAGACATCTGTGGAGTAAAAGAAACATGGTAAAGTTGCAGAGAGTACCCCAGTAATGCAAGGTTAAAATTCCTTTCACACCTTTAGACCAGCCACTGCACAGGAAAGAAGGAATCTCAGTTTACATTAAAACTAACCTCACATCCATACTAGTTAAACTGTGTGACCAACTGGAGCTCATACAGGTGCAACTCACCATAAACAGAGTCATATACCATATCCTTGCAACTTACAGGTTCCCCTCCATGTCCCAGAAAATCCATACTACCTATCTCAATGTACTATAATTCCTTACCGTTCAACCCAATATGATATTCATGGGGGATCATAACTATCCCTATGTAGATTAGGAATCGCAAGGCTTCTGCATTAGAAATGATATAGGATTCCCAAACTTTGTTAATACCAACATCTTGGAACAGTTGGTCCATTCTCCTATCAGGGGTACAAACATCCTTGACCTTGTACTCATGAACAAAGGGGGGGGGATGTTCCTTACCCAATGTAATAGTACTGCTCACAAAAAAAATTCAAATTTGGGGAGCCAGCAAAACCAAAAATCATTAGGAGCTATTCCAAGGCTAACCTCTCTCTACTAAGTGACACATTGGCTAAATTCTAAGAATCCAACCCAGTAAACACCATAGGATACACTGAGCAATTTATAAAATCTCTGTACAGACATATTGATAGCTGTATACAGCCAGCTGTGCCCACTTGAATTAAGAATAAGACAGACTCAAAAGACAAGCCAGCCTGGTAAAATCAAAAAAATCAGTTAAAAAAAAAGAAAAAGTCTTGGCCAAGCGTAGCAGGAACAAAGCCATACATACTAACAGCCCCCTGCCCAATCTAAACAGACAGGTAAGATGATTAATTAATACTTCAAAGCCTAAATGTGAAGAAAAAATAGCTTCTCAGGCAAAGGACAACTACAAAGTTTTCTATAGCTATATCTGTAACCCCAGGGTAAATAAGCAACAATGCACAGAGCTTATTGTAAATTACATCACCCACACTGAACTGGAGGCCACTGGCAACCTTTGGCTACCAGGTTCAGCTCAAAATTTCCTCCCACTCCCCTCATGACAGTTCAAAGGAAATACCACACAACACCACAATTCCACCAAACCATTACTAGGGAACATGTCATCAATGCACTTTCTAAGGCCAAAAAACACTGCATTGATGGGCTCCGATAACATCCCAGGATGCTTAATAAATGGCATGAAACATGACCTCCCTGGTTCACTTGAATCACTTTTTAACTGGAGTTTACAGTCAGGTTTTGTGCCCAAGGAATGGAAGATGGCTACTGTCATTCTTCTGCACAAAAAGGAGGTCCAGCCAATGATCTGGGTAACTACAGGCCCATAAGTCTGACCTTCCTCCTATGTACGACTATGTAAAGAATCATCCTGGACATGACAAATGAGGACACTAATAATCTGCAAATGCCGGATCCATCAGAATTCGGGTTTGTCAAAAGAAGGTCATGCCTATTAAATCTGGTGGACTTTTTTGAGAGGGTCACCAAAGCACTGGATGAAGATAAGACTGTGCACACAGCTTACCTTTTCTTTGTCAAGACTTTTGATTACAATACCCCACTCAGGCATTATAGACAAGCTCACTAATTTAAGTATAAACCCTTTTAACACCAACAGGATAGCCATCTGGCTCACTGACAAGACCCAGGAGGTCAAAATTGCTGAGGCCACCTCCATTAAGAGGCCATTCACTAGCCAGAATGCTTTAGAGCTAGGTACAGGGCCTGCTCCTTTTTGGCATCGAGTTCTCTGAAATGGAAGCAAATGCTGAAAGTTTAAGGCTGCTAGGTTTGCAAATGACTGTAAGCTGGGGGTTATCATTGACTCCCCTGCAGATACTAGCATTCTTCAAGAAGGTCCATCTCTGACTAACAAATGTTCAGAAAGCTAATAAATGGTGCTGAAGCCATGGTCTTAAACTCAATGCCAGGAAATGCATAATTGTACCCTTTGGGTAGTTAATCATCCTAGGTAATTGCCATGTTGATAATACACCCCATACGATATGACCCAGTGGTCAGGGATCTGGGTATACACATAGACAGCAGCCTTACCTTCAACTACCATGTGGTCACAGTGGTGAGGAAATCCTACTATGTTGTGCAACGTATTAAGTAAGGGCATTGTGTTTAGGTTCAAAGAGGTCATTATCCTACTGTACTCCCAATCAAAGTACAATACTCCGTTCGGTATGTACCTGACCAGGCATATGCAGCAACTAGTGCAACCTTACAGGTTCCTTACAAAAGAATACAAGGCGCAACAAACTGGCCTTATGCAGAACTCTTTAAAGCTCTATCGATCTACTTAGTCCCCTACAGATGGCTGAGGGGTGAGCTATACCTGGCTTACAAGGCATCCACAAACCCCACAGTTATGAATCTCCTGCATATTCGTAAGTCAAACAGTAGCACAAGTATAAGGTCTAGGGACTTGAATATTGTGTGTGACTTAAACAGAATATGCTGGAGACACAGATGTGTCCCAGAGGCTGCCTCTCCCATGAGACAGGCATCGCTGAGGAGCCGAGTTTGTCTATTACCCAGTTTAAGCTCAACCTAGCCCAGTGGATGGGGAATAGGAAATTTACACCAGGCCTGGTATGCATATCCCTTATGGAAAGAGGTAGCTTATAAATGCCTGGCCCTCAATGTCCTTATTTGGATACAGGACAACATTATTCTTTCTGGAAAACTTGGATATGCTAAGAATGGCCCCCAGGTTGTTAGTCTAGTAACAATCTATGAAAAAAAAGAAGTTATGTACTCACCATAACATTTCATCTATGTTACCCATTTTCATTCTTCCTCAACATATGGGTTTGGGTCTGACTCAGCCAATTTTACAGCTCATGGATACTGGAAACTCTCAAGCTTCTCCCTTACCCATAATGTTTTAATCCTCTACCATACCTCAGATCTTGCTTCCTGGCCTTAAAACTTCAGAGAAAAATAGAAAGACTAGGATGAGAAACAATACCTGGAGCTCAAAGGCAGGAACCTTGGTTCCCTTATCTTCTTGTTCTTCAAGAAGTCACAAACCAACTGGCGGGGCGGTAGGGGTGGAGGAGAGGAGTTAAGGAAGAATGAAAACGGACAACACAGATGGATCATTACGGTGAGTACATAACTTCTTTATCTGATGTTGTCAAGTTTCATTCATTCCTCAACATATGGGACAGAGTCCCCAGCTACCTGGATCCCAGGTGGACTAAGGAAAGATATTCCTGAGAACTGTTGAGCCGAAGGCTGCTCTTCCCCTAGAGACCAGATCCAACTTGTAATAAGTAATAAAGGTATGAGGATTAGCCCAAGTTGTAGCCGCACAAATATCATCCATGGAACACCTGGAAAAACTACTGAAGAAGTTGCCATGGACTTGACTGAATGGACTCTTAAAGGTTTTGGCAAGGCTAGACCAAATTTGTTATAAACAAAGGAGACAGAATTGGTTACCCATTTTGTTAAAGTTATGTGGTGACTGGTTCTTCCCAATCTCGTCACAGAAAAGGATACAAATAATTGATCTGATTTTCTAAATTTCTCTGATCTTTTAAATCAGAAGCTTAACTGTCTGTGGACATCTAATAAATGTAAAATGTATTCGCTTTTGTTTGAAAAAATTTTGAAAGAACACAGGGAAGTTAATAGATTGATTAATGTTAGATCCTGACACCACCTTAGGAAGAAAGGCAGAACTGGTTCTTAAGGACACCCTGTCCTTATGAAAAATTAAATACAGAGGCTTACAGGATAAGGCTTGAAGTTCTGAAACTCTCCTAGCTAATGGTATGGCTATCAGAAATATAGTTTTCCAAGTCAATTATTTTAAATCAGATTTTGCAACTGGTTCAAATGGTTTTCGAGTCAAGGCCTGTAACATTAAATTGAGATCCCACTGTGGAGTAGGATCTTTATAGGGTGGTTTTAGTAGAAAGGTTCCTTTTATAAATGTTTTACAAAAATGTGAAGAAGCCAATGTGGAATCAACTCTAATATGAAAATTGGAAATGGCAGCTAAATGAACCTTAACCGTTGAGGGACTAACCCCATCATTAAAAATAGAAGTCATGAATTCAAGAATTTTAGGAACTGGTGCTGATAAGGGATCAATGTCTTGCTGCTGAGCCCAAAAGACAAATCTTCTCCATTTGCTCTTGTAAATTTTTTCTAGTGGAAGCTTTGTGGGATGACAAAAACAATGTGCCACACCAGGGAAGAGAGCTTAGATTGTCTGGCTATCAACGGAATTGGAGAAACCATACGGTCAACTATAGGCCCAAGATGTCCAGCAATTTATCTAATATGGAAGGAATGGGAGCAAGAAAAAACTTTTGACCTAACCCAAATGGAAAATCTCTTCCATTTGCTATTTGGTGTCTCTGGATCTCAAGGATGTTTATCTCTATATTCCAATCCATCCTCTTTTCAGGAAGTTTTTGCGCTTCTCTGTTGCTTCCTAGCATTTTCAGTTCTCTGCTTTGCCCTTTCTACAGTCCCAAGGGTGTTCACCAACTGCCTTGCTCCTGTGATTGCTTTCTGCAGACTTCAAAGGATCCAAATATTTCCTTACTTGGACGACCTGTTGATTCAAGTGTCCAGATACCCTTCTGCAAAATCATTTTGTCATATCTTTTCTTCAGAGCCTGGGGTTCACTATAAATCTCAAAAAGTCTTCTCTGACTCCTTCTCAGGATCATATCTGTCTGGGTTTCAGGGTTCAGACAGTGCCAATGCTTGCATCTCTGCCCCTTCCAAAGGCCTTAACACTCATTTCTTTCTTCCATACTCTTCTTCATCTGGCTTCTATTACTGCCAGGGAGTTTCTGAGAGTTCTAGGTTTTATGGCATCCACCATTCTAATGCTCCCGCTGGCAAAACTTCATATGAGAAAGTTTCACTGGTTTCTGAAGTCAGTGTGGCTTCAACGTGCTCATCCTCTAGAATTCATAGTTTTGCTTCTTCCTTGTCTCAGACAGGAACTTCTCTGGTGAATTCAGTAGCTCTCTCTGAATCCAGGGATCCTGTTTTACCCCCTCTTCCCTCTCAGGAATTGTTCATAAATGTCTCAGACATGGGTTGGGGGCATCTTTTGGCTCCCTAACGGTACAGGGGGTGTGGTCGCCTCATCAGCAGAAGGAGCAAATCAGTGTCAAAGAGATTAAAGCTCTTCTGCTGGCTCTTCAGGCCTTCCAGTCTCTTTTCTCCAGGGCCTCTTAAGATGTTCACAAACAATACCACAGTGATGTGGTATATCAACAAGCAGGGAGGAACGAGATCTTATCTTTGCCATTTGACACTTCTGGTATGGGATCTTGCTGTCAAGTGACTCTTCAGGTAGTTTATATCCCCTCCAGTTAGAACACTGTGGCAGACACTCTGAGCAGGTCCTTAACTCAGTCCCACAAATGGATGCTTCACAGAGACGTGTTTCTTCACATATCCACCAGTGGGGTACTCCTCAAGTAGATCTTTTTGCCTCTCCCCTGAACAGACAACTTCTTCTGTTTTGTGCTACAGTCCCAGGTCATCTAGTATGGAAAGTGGATGCCCTCTCATTCTTTTGGAAGGGGATCTTTCTTTATGCATTCCCTCCCCTTCCTCTCATTGTTCAAAATTCAACAGGATGCTTCCAAAACCTTGTTGGTGACTCCCTTTTGGCAGCAACAGCACTTGTTTCATCTTCTGCATCTAGCCAGGGGCAATCATTACAAGTTACCTCACAGGGTGGATCTAATCACACAAGACAAGGGATCTCTTATCCATCCCTACCTGTCCACGCTTCAACTGACACTGTAGGTGATAGGATTTTGATTCCTTACAGACACCATTTTTCTGAGGACATGCTGCAAGTTCTGCAGGAGACCAGGAAACATATGACTAGGAAATCCTACTTATCCAAATGGAAGAGATTTTCTTTTTAGTGTCTCTCTCATAACCTGGACCCACTTATCGTGGATGCTCCTTTGGTTCTCTTATTAGTGTGAGTTGCTCAATGCTGGTTCAACTTATTTTTCTATTAAGACACATCTACCACCTATCTCTGCTTGTCTGCCTTTTTCTCCTCCTTTAGCTGCTAGATTTGAGGTAAAACAATTTCTTAAAGGTGTTCTTAGTCTTAGACCCCCCAGGAAGCCTGTTTCTCCTCCCTGGGATCTTAACTGTGTTTTGGAGAAACTGACTCAGGCTACTATTATGAGCCTGCTGCTTCATCTTCCTTGCAACACTGTTCCTGGAAGACTGTTCTTCTGTTACTGCTTACTTCTGCCAGACAGGTGTCCAAGTTGCAGGCCCTTATGGCTTGTTCTCCTTTATTGATTTTTCATGAGGACAGTGTCCTTGCGCACTAACCCTTCTTTTATGCCAAAGGTGGTTAATGAGCAATCACATAATCAGTCTATTAATCTGCCTCCTTTTTTGCCCTCTCCACAAACTGTCAGTGAGAGGGTGGTGCATACTTTGGACATGCATAGGCAACTTGGGGTTTATTTGGATATGACCAATGCTATTAGAAAATCGGGTCTATACTATATTAGCAAACACATGAAATTACGAACATTATATAATCGACCCAAACACTCCGAATTCCAAAATGTCAAACATATGGATCAGATCCGTAAAAAAACAAAAAAAAAAAAAAAAACACAAAATAAACTGGCTCCCCCTACTTAAATATGCCAACTCTGAGATTGAACCACAGTGGAGGAAATGGCAAAGTCTAGAAAAAGTACAGTTTTGTACCTACCGTAAATGTAGATGTTCGAGTGTACACCCTGCTGCAGTCATCACACTTGGGTTATCCTGTCGTCAGGCGGTCCTACAGTCGGCCGGAATTCCAAAGTCTTGGTCCGGCATCGGTTGTTGTCGCTTCTTCCCTGACGTCAGTGTGCCAGGGGTATATATATATTGCAACCAACGCCATTTTCTTCAGTTTTTCTTGCCCCAGATGTCAGGTGCCCCCAAAAAGGTGGTCAGTAATTAGTACCAAATTGAGTAAATTTTGCAAAAACACAAAATCTCTCCAGCTATAAGCAAATACATCAGGAAGGTATTGTAGAGATTTTAGCCAGTTAGTTCAGAGGGGATGGAGGGTGGGTAACCTGGACTGCAGTAGGGTGTACACTCGAACATCTACATTTATGGTAGGTACAAAACTGTACTATGTTCATCGTGTTACCCTGCTGCAGTCATCACACTTGGGTTGAATCCCAAAGCTAAGGATGGGTGGAGGAATCATAGAGGGTTATTGGAGGCTAGAAGGCCCTGCAGAACTGCAGTGGCAAAGCCAGCTCTAGTCTTAGAGTAAAGAGTTAAGTGATAGTATTTGGTAAAGGTGTGTACTGAACTCCAAGTTGCAGCTTCCAAATTCTCCTTGGTTGGAACCCCCCTGAGGAAGGCTGTAGATGTAGCTGTTGCCCTGGTAGAGTGGGCCCTAATGGTAGCAGGAATTGGTTTTCCATGATGGGTATAGCAAAACCGAATGCAATGTCCTATCCATTTGGAAATGGTTTGTTTTGATATAGCCTTCCCTTGTGAAACTGTAGCATAGGATACAAAGAGCTGGTCAGATTTTCTGAAAACCTTAGTTTTATCCAAGTAGTAACAAAGTTGCCTGTGAATGTCCAAGGAATGCAGGAGTCTTTCTCCTTTGTTCTGTGGATTTGGGAAGAAGAAGGGTAAGTGGATGGTTTGATTTAAAGACACACTGGAAACCACCTTAGGCATGAAGGAAGGATTAGTTCGTAGAAAAACTCTGTCTTGATGGAAAATGAGGGAAGGTTCCACTGCCATTAGTGCCTGTAGTTCTGAGACTTTTCTAGCTGAAGTTATTGCTAGCAGCAGGGCAGTCTTCCATGATAGAAACTGTAGATCTGCAGAGAAAGCTGGTTCAAAGGGAGGTAACGGAAGTTTTTCCAGAACAAAATTGAGGTCCCATGTTGGTGTAGGTGCTCTCCTTGAGGGGGGTCTAATGTTTTTTGCCCCTCTGAGGAACTGTCTTAGAAGTGGATGTGAAAATAAGAGTGGATCCATGTTGTTGTGGGCTGAAATAGCTGATGCATGGATTTTAATGGAAGAAAAAGAAAGTCCTTTGTGCAACATCTTTGTTTCAATGATTAAATATTTTATTTTATTGTTTAATACTATGTAGTTGAATTTGTATGTACATACAAGAATGGATTTGGTTAGTATATTATAACATCATATACATACAATGGATTAAGTTTAAATTAAATTTATAATAATAAATTAAAAATAGTTATATTTTATAAGTATATGTTAAGTAGTTGGTTTAATTAATGGATTTACAGGATTTATTGATTCATATACAAAAATATACATATGCATATATTTCTCTTATACACAGCTTTTTATGTATGTTTGTATCTTTAAGTCAGGTTTTTATGGTTGCTAAATGATTGGTTTAATTAAGTAAATCAATTAATCATTTAATTAATTGTGGGCTTGGTTTAAGCACTTGACATTATAAAATGTAATGTGTTTCATTTTTACTTTGTCTGAAGAAGTGCAAGCAATGTTTTGCATGAAAGCGCTAACTGAGTAAAAAGATTTTGAATCCGTTTGGCTGGCGTGATTTGTAACCTCCGTTCACTTTCTTTTTTGGAGTTTTGAGAATTTTATTTTGTTTATGGCTGAAAACAACGGTGGCTTACAATCGCAGTCACAGGATTTGTTCACTTCAAGTCCAACTGCTAATATTCCTAATCGTGATGCCGATGCAGTTGGGTACCTCACAGCTTTAATTCAACAGCTAACACAACGCGTTGAAGTTTTAGCAACCAGGGTTGAGTCCCAGAATGCTTCCAACATGCCGGTGGTGCGACCGAAAGCAGGAACAATTTTTCAAACGCTTCCACCCTTGGGTCTCCCATCTGTCAACAATATACCAACTACTTTTGCTGGCGTAACAAGTTCTAACGTTTCCCCTTCATCTAGCTTACCTCTCGGACAAGGAAGGGGGCAAGCAATTCAAACAGGTAATGGGGTTCAACGCGAGAACAATAATATTCCTAACAATTTACCAACTCTAGAGGAGTTTTGCAAGGTTACGGATATTAATCTTCATTTGGGTGGGAATGTTGCCTTAGAAAATCAGCAGAGCAAGCCCGAAAATGACAATAACTCCAACATTGTTGCTAACCTAAAACAACTAGATGGACATTTATTAAAATTCAAGAAGTTGCAAGTTGAGGTTATTTACCTGCGTGAATGTATAAATTTGAAAATAGTTCCTAAGGGTCTCCGGCAATGGAAGTACCCATCAGGAACATTAAAACAAACTGAATTTCATTCACGTTTGATTCGTCATTTCGACCAGCAAGGGCTTCAGCTTTTGGAGCTGCTGATAGAAGAATATACTAACCAAATGACAACATTAAAGGATAAATTAAACACCATGGATACTCTGATAAAGACTGATCCCTGTTTTTCTCGTTACGAATACGATTATACCAGAATTTTTTCGAGTATTAGTGTTTTAATTAACAAAATTGGCGATACGAAAAGGAGGAAAATACAAAGGGATATTTCAGCCTATGAAAAAGGAGCTGCTTATCCCGACCCGCCTGTAAACAAAAGCGCGCATGTCAGTCCTCCTTCCATTGAGCGTACGCACACTAATCTTTCGGCCACAGATACACAAGGCGTAAGAGAAAGTGATTTGGACAACTTTCTCAATACGGACAATAGTCATCTTACGGACATTGAGGTATCACCTCAAGCCTTGCGACGTAGTGACCGAATCAACGATAAAAAGAAAGCTGGTAACCAACAAAACCAGATTAATAGTAACCAATTCCAGGATTTTCAACGCAATCAGCATGGCCCTCAGAAAAAAACGAGTTGGACTCGCAAAGGCCACAACAGGTTTGCGTCCAACAAGAGGAAAGGCCGATAGATGTGACGGATGTGGACAATGAATGTTCCGTCAATATTTTGAAAAGTAAGAGCAATGACTTTAAAGTATATAATTATACAGACTTTGACATCTGTTCAGATTTTATTGAACTCCTATCTAAGGGTTTTTCTTACGCTGTACCACCTAATTTTGACATCGCTAGAGTATTATGTGATGTAAAAATGTTTGTACGGAAACTAAACTTAAAAATACTTTTTGGAGACAAAGATAGTTCACAATGTAGAACGGAAAATATTCCAAGTGTATTTAACCCCCCTTTAGACAACAACCTGATGTTTTTTGAAAAAATTTCCGAAGTTCATCTGAGAAGTTTACACAAGGAAATTTGTAAAAATAAGATATTGTCATGTAAAGAAAAAGAATTAATTACACATATTAGAATACATGAAATACGGGTAATGAAGCCCGATAAAGGCGGGGGTGCTATTCTAATGTATGAGAATGATTACTTAGAGAAAATGCACTTAGTACTCTCTGGGGAAGAATACAAACTGGTATCATTAAATGAATTCAATCAAGCTTATAAAAGAATCAAAGATTATTTAAGTGAGCTGTTTATTGAAGGAAGTATCACGTTAGATTTATATCATTATTTTTCTATGCCAGCACCCATTACACCTGTGCTATTCGGCATTCCAAAACTACATAAGAACATTCAAAAACCCCCTTTTAGGCCTATAATAGGGATGAATTCCATTACTTACCCTGTGCCAAATGGGTGGATAACAAACTGAAAGAATTCCTCAAGACTGAAAGCCAGATATGCAAAGATTCCTGGCATGTCTTGAGGAGCCTCAACGAAATTCCCTTTCAAACTGAATTAATATTTGTGACAGCAGATGTTAAAATTTATATACTGTTATTCCTCACACAATAGGAGTGGAGTGGGCACGTGAATTTTTAATACAAAAAAGTGCCCAGGGAAGCAAGTTGACCTTATTATTTCCATTTTGGAAATTATTTTGGCAAATAATTATTTCATGTTCAGAACAGATATATATTTACAAACAACAGGAGTAGCGATGGGTTCCCCAGCTGGTAGTTTTGCAAACACCGTAATGGCCTTTTGGGAACGGACATTTCTTTTTCCCCATAATTTATTTCAAGAAATCATAGTTTGGTACACACGCTATCAGGATGACATCCTAATGATAGCTAATTGTGCAAGAGACAAAGTTATCGAGCTGATTAGTGAAATGAATTCATTTGTCTCTTTTCTTGAATTTACTTATGAAATTGGAGAGACATCTATTAATTTTCTTGACATCAATATTAGTAAGGACATGACAAAAAATGCTTTCGCTACCAAAATAAATAGAAAGCCAACATACAGCAATTCCTTCTTACATTTTACAAGTTGCCACCCCTACTACCAAAAGAAAGGGGTGGTAAAGGGCCAATTTGTTCGAGCTTCTCGAATGTGTTCCACAGAAGAAGGATTTGAGAAGGAATGTAGGAAACTCTGGGAAATGTTTGAAAACAGGGGTTATCCCAACAAATTATTAAACGCAGTATTTGCGAAAATTAAAAATAAAAGGAAAGTAGGAACACTTGGGCCTTTACTTAAAGGGGTATCCATTGCTACAGAGAATGTAATTCATGACAACATCACTGACAATATTGAGCTGGAAAGTATGAATCAAAGTGACAGCAATATTAATTATAACACTGTTTTTTTTAACACAATTTAACCTGTATTCTTCACAAGTTAGAAGTATTTTACAAAGTAATTGGGAATTCATAATGCAAGATAGGAAATTACATTCTTTATTGGGTCCAAAATTGAACGTAGTTTATAAAAGAGCTCCTTCTATGAAAAATTTACTTGAGCTTCCCATTAAACCCTATAAAATGAATAAGGGTATGTTTAAGTGTGGGAGATGTAAATATTGCAAGTTTATATAAATGGGTTCCAGCTTTATGATAAGGGGCATTAGATATCACATTAATGGCAAATATAACTGCGAGACCCAGGGTGTGGTGTACCTTGCAAAGTGTAAAGAATGTCCTGTCTACTATTTCGGTAAAACCGAAAGACTATTAAAAAACAGAATCTATGAGCATTTGTATGCTATATCTAGAAAAAATTCAACAAATGCATTAGCTAAGCATGTTATGGAGAATGATTCTCAAAGTTTTCTGTTTAATATAGTAGAAAAAGTAGACAAGAATCCTAGAGGGGGGCCATGGTACCTAAAACTACAAGAACGTGAACGTCTCTGGCAACTAAAGACTAATGCTCATGTCTATCCAGGCATTAATGATGCATGTTCCATCAAATGTTTGCTTAATATTAAAGCCTTAGAGAGGTAGCAGAATTTTTAATGTGCAATATTTTTATGCATAAATAATCAAGACCTTGAAAATATTTCAATGATTAAATATTTTATTTTATTGTTTAATACTATGTAGTTGAATTTGTATGTACATACAAGAATGGATTTGGTTAGTATATTATAACATCATATACATACAATGGATTAAGTTTAAATTAAATTTATAATAATAAATTAAAAATAGTTATATTTTATAAGTATATGTTAAGTAGTTGGTTTAATTAATGGATTTACAGGATTTATTGATTCATATACAAAAATATACATATGCATATATTTCTCTTATACACAGCTTTTTATGTATGTTTGTATCTTTAAGTCAGGTTTTTATGGTTGCTAAATGACTGGTTTAATTAAGTAAATCAATTAATCATTTAATTAATTGTGGGCTTGGTTTAAGCACTTGACATTATAAAATGTAATGTGTTTCATTTTTACTTTGTCTGAAGAAGTGCAAGCAATGTTTTGCATGAAAGCGCTAACTGAGTAAAAAGATTTTGAATCCGTTTGGCTGGCGTCATTTGTAACCTCCGTTCACTTTCTTTTTTAGTAAAGTGGTAAGTGATAGTGTTTGGTAAAGGTGTGTACTGAACTCCAAGTTGCAGCTTCCAAAAATCTCCTTGGTTGGAACCCCCCTGAGGAAGGCTGTAGATGTAGCTTTTGCCCTGGTAGAGTGGGGTCTAATGGTAGCAGGAACTGGTTTTCCATGATGGGTATAGCAAAAATGAATGCAATGTCCTATCCATTTGGAAATGGTTTGTTTTGATATAGCCTTCCCTTGTGTAGCTGTAGCATAGGATACAAAGAGCTGGTCAGATTTTCTGAAAGCCTTAGTTTTATCCAAGTAGTAACGAAGTTGCCTGTGAATGTCCAAGGAATCCAGGAGTCCTTCTCCTTTGTTCTGTGGGTTTGGGAAGAAGGTGGGTAAGTGAATGGTTTGATTTAAAGACACACTGGAAACCACCTTAGGCATGAAGGAAGGATTAGTACATAGAGAAACTCTGTCTTGATGGAAAATGAGGAAAGGTTCCACTGCCATTAGTGCCTGCAACTCTGAGACTCTTCTAGCTGAAGTTATTGCTAGCAGCAGGGCAGTCTTCCATGATAGGAACAGCAGATCTGCAGAGAAAGCTGGTTCAAAGGGAGGCAGCGTAAGTTTTTCCAAAACAAAATTTAGGTCCCATGTTGGTGTAGGTGCTCTCCTGGGGGGCCTAATGTTTTTTGCCCCTCTGAGGAACTGCCTTAGAAGTGGATGCAAAAATAAGGGTGGTTCCGTGTTGTAGTGGGCTGAAATAGCTGATGCATGGATTTTAATGGAGGAAAAAGAAAGTCCTTTGTGCAACATCTCAGTTAAATACTGTGGAATCTGAGGCATGAGAGACTGAAGTGTGTTTTGGCCTTTAGCTTGGTTCCAGGCACAAAACCTTTTCCATTTGTCCGAATAGGCCTTCCTGGTGCTGGGCCTCCTAGCTTCCAGAATAACATCCATAACTGCTTGGGAAAGAGGAGCTGGCTGAATGTTTAGGTGATATGCCATGCAGCCAGATTTAAGGTTTTTAGCTGGCTGTGAAGAATCTGATTGTTTTGCTGTGTGAGCAAATGGGCAATTTGTGGTAAAATCCAAGGTGGGCCCTGGGCCATATTCTTCAATAGTGGGTACCAGTGCTGGCGTGGCCAGTCTGGGGCTATGAGTATCAGTCGTGGTCTCTCCTTTCTGACTTTCAGAAGCACCTTTGTGAGGAGAGGCAATGGAGGGAAGTCATATACTGTCAGGTTTTTCCAACTGAATGAGAGTGCGTCCACTTTCTAAGCTTGATGGTGAAGTGTCCTTGTACAAAATTTTGTTAGTTGATAGTTTTGAGGACTGGCAAACAGCTCTATGTCTATAAGGCCCCATTTTTGAGTTATCATTGCAAATACTTGTGGATCCAGTTTCCACTCGTGGGAATCCATGATGTTTCTGCTGAGGCCGTCTGCCAATGTGTTCTTTTTTTCCTGGCAGGAATTGAGCTTGTAACTGAACTTGGTAAGCCAGAGCTGTGTTCCACAAGGTCATTGCTTGCCTGCATAGAGGGTAGGAGTGTGTACCCCCTTGTTTGTTTATGTACCACATTACTGTGGTGTTGTCCGTCCTTATTGTAAGTTGTCCTGGATGTAATAGATTCTTGAAGGCTGTCAGAGCATTCTGTACAGCTAGCATCTCTTTTTGATTGATGTGCAGATTCCTTTGATCTGCAGTCCATACGCCTTGAAAGCACTGTCCTGCTATGTGTGCCCCCCAGGCGTAGTCCGATGCATCTGTTGTCATAGTTTGCCTGGCTGGGGGCAAGGTGAAAGGCTGACCCTTGTTGAGGTGACAAGCCAGTGACCACCATAGAAACTCCTGTTGTAGGCAGGGAATGAGAGATATCATTGTGTCCAAGCTGTGGCTGTGTTGAGACCATACGCTTTTTAGGTACCACTGTAATTTCCTCATATGCAGCTTTGCAAATGGTATTAGTAGTATGCAAGATGCCATGAAGCCCAAGGCCTGCAGAATTTTTCTTGCAGGTAGCTGGGTCTTTGTTGCCATTGTTTTGAAATATTGAGTCAGTTGTAGCTGTTTGTCTGGCATCAGATAAGCCTTCTGGACCATTGTATTCAAGCTGGCACCCAGGAATGTCATATTTTTGTGAGGGTACTAGTTTTGATTTCTTTTCGTTTACTGTGTACCCTAGGCAACTTAGAAGATGTTTTACAAAAGCCAGATGTTGTAAGAGGATGTCCTTGCTTTCTGCTTGGATGAGGCAGTCGTCCAGGTATGGGTATATTTGAATTCCTCTTTGTCTGCAGTATGCAATTACTGGTGCCAGGCATTTTGTGAAGACCCTGGGCGCAGTAGATAAGCCAAGGGGCAGTGCAGAGAATTGGTAATGGGTTGAAACTGCAATGAAACGGAGGTATCTTCTGCAACTTTGTCTGATAGGGACATGCAGGTATGCTTCCTTGAGGTCCAACGTTACTAGCCATGCTTTCTTGCCCAACATGGGAAGAAGCTGCTGTAGTGTTAGCATCTTGAATTTGGGTACTTGTAAGAATGTGTTGAAAGGTCCAGAATTGGTCTCCAGGCATTGTCCTTTCTGGGAACTAGAAAGAGTCTTGAGTTAAATCCTTGGCCTTGCTCTCGAGTAGGTACCAGCTGAATGGCTCTCATGTCCATGAGAGCTGTAATTTGTCTTTGTGCCTCTGCCGATTGATTTTGTGGCAGGTTTGGCATTCCTCTTTTCATTGGCAAGATGTGAAAATGGAATCTGTATCCTTGTGAAATTATGTCTAGGACCCATTTGTCCTTTGTGACAATGTGTCAGTTGTCTGAAAAAAGTGCGAGTTTTCCTCCCAAGGGGGCTGCCAAGAGAGTGTTGCTTGGCCAGATGAGGTGCAAGTCATTGAGCTTGCCTTCTGGTAGTTTGGGACCTGTCTTCTCCTCCCTTGTGTGCTGCAGTGCCCCATTGTCGAGGTTTGTACTGGGCTTGTGGTTGTCCTCTGCCTCCTGGACGTCTGTATTTACCCCTCTGTGGTCTGTCAGTAGCTGGAAAGGACCAATTTTTTGTTGGCCAATTTCTGCTGAAGCGAGGGGGCTGTACCTGTAGGAAATCTTTGACTGTCTGCATAGATTTTGCATTATCCTCCATTTTCTTTAAGACGTCTTCTGCTTTAACTCCAAAAAGAACATCCTGCTGTAAGGGAGCATCTAGAAGCTTTGCTTTAACATGATCAGGCAGAGTTTGTTCCTTTAACCAAGTATGCCTACGTATAACAGACCCAGTGACAGCTGCTCTGCAGGAAGCCTCCAAAGAATCAAACCCACATTGTAAAGTATGTTTGCCCACCTGTTCAGTTGCATGCAACAGATCCTGCATTTCTTTCAATTCAGACTGTTGAGGGAGAGTTTTTTGTTTTAACTGAGACATTAGAAATTTCTGATATTTTAGCATGTGAAACTGGCAGTTTAGTGCCCTCATAGCTAAAGTGGCTGAGGTCTAAACCTTTTTTCCCCCACCTGTCTAGTGCTCTGGAATCCCTTTCAGAGGGTACAGGATTTTTTGCCATAGAAGCCTTACCCCATTTTGGACCCTGGGAGATAGTCTCTGGATCAGCAACAGGACCAGCAACAGGACTTTTATAAAGACATTTGTGGGAATCAGGCACTCTATAGTATCTGTCAGGTTTGGCGGAGCAGGAGTCAGAGAATCTGGATTCAAACTGGATTCTAAGTAAACATCATCCACAATGTCTAAAACTGGGGGATGGCAAGCGAGTTGGACTCGCAAAGGCCACAACAGGTTTCGTCCAACAAGAGGAAAGGCCGATAGATGTAGCGGATGTGGACAATGAATGTTCGTCAATATTTTGAAAAGTAAGAGCAATGACTTTAAAGTATATAATTATACAGACTTTGACATCTGTTCAGATTTTATTGAACTCCTATCTAAGGGTTTTTCTTACGCTGTACCACCTAATTTTGACATCGCTAGAGTATTATGTGATGTAAAATGTTAATGAAACTAAACTTAAAAATACTTTTTGGAGACAAAGATAGTTCACAATGTAGAACGGAAAATATTCCAAGTGTATTTAACCCCCCTTTAGACAACAACCTGATGTTTTGAAAAAATTTCCGAAGTTCATCTGAGAAGTTTACACAAGGAAATTTGTAAAAATAAGATATTGTCATGTAAAGAAAAAGAATTAATTACACATATTAGAATACATGAAATACGGGTAATGAAGCCCGATAAAGGCGGGGGTGCTATTCTAATGTATGAGAATGATTACTTAGAGAAAATGCACTTAGTACTCTCTGGGGAAGAATACAAACTGGTATCATTAAATGAATTCAATCAAGCTTATAAAAGAATCAAAGATTATTTAAGTGAGCTGTTTATTGAAGGAAGTATCACGTTAGATTTATATCATTATTTTTCTATGCCAGCACCCATTACACCTGTGCTATTCGGCATTCCAAAACTACATAAGAACATTCAAAAACCCCCTTTTAGGCCTATAATAGACGGACGGAATTCCATTACTTACCCCTGTGCCAAATGGGTGGATAACAAACTGAAAGAATTCCTCAAGACTGAAAGCCAGATATGCAAAGATTCCTGGCATGTCTTGAGGAGCCTCAACGAAATTCCCTTTCAAACTGAATTAATATTTGTGACAGCAGATGTTAAAAATTTATATACTGTTATTCCTCACACAATAGGAGTGGAGTGGGCACGTGAATTTTTAATACAAAAAAGTGCCCAGGGAAGCAAGTTGACCTTATTATTTCCATTTTGGAAATTATTTTGGCAAATAATTATTTCATGTTCAGAACAGATATATATTTACAAACAACAGGAGTAGCGATGGGTTCCCCAGCCGGCGGTAGTTTTGCAAACACCGTAATGGCCTTTTGGGAACGGACATTTCTTTTTCCCCATAATTTATTTCAAGAAATCATAGTTTGGTACACACGCTATCAGGATGACATCCTAATGATAGCTAATTGTGCAAGAGACAAAGTTATCGAGCTGATTAGTGAAATGAATTCATTTGTCTCTTTTCTTGAATTTACTTATGAAATTGGAGAGACATCTATTAATTTTCTAGACATCAATATTATTTAAAGACATCACAAAAAATGCTTTCGCTACCAAAATATATAGAAAGCCAACATATAGCAATTCCTTCTTACACTTTACAAGTTGCCACCCCTACTACCAAAAGAAAGGGGTGGTAAAGGGCCAACTTGTTCGAGCTTCTCGAATGTGTTCCACAGAAGAAGGATTTGAGAAGGAATGTAGGAAACTCTGGGAAATGTTTGAAAACAGGGGTTATCCCAACAAATTATTAAACGCAGTATTTGCGAAAATTAAAAATAAAAGGAAAGTAGGAACACTTGGGCCTTTACTTAAAGGGGTATCCATTGCTACAGAGAATGTAATTCATGACAACATCACTGACAATATTGAGCTGGAAAGTATGAATCAAAGTGACAGCAATATTAATTATAACACTGTTTTTTTTAACACAATTTAACCTGTATTCTTCACAAGTTAGAAGTATTTTACAAAGTAATTGGGAATTCATAATGCAAGATAGGAAATTACATTCTTTATTGGGTCCAAAATTGAACGTAGTTTATAAAAGAGCTCCTTCTATGAAAAATTTACTTGAGCTTCCCATTAAACCCTATAAAACGAATAAGGGTATGTTTAAGTGTGGGAGATGTAAATATTGCAAGTTTATACAAACGGGTTCCAGCTTTATGATAAGGGGCATTAGATATCATATTAATGGCAAATATAACTGCGAGACCCAAGGTGTGGTGTACCTTGCAAAGTGTAAAGAATGTCCTGTCTACTATTTCGGTAAAACCGAAAGACTATTAAAAAACAGAATCTATGAGCATTTGTATGCTATATCTAGAAAAAATTCAACAAATGCATTAGCTAAGCATGTTATGGATAATGATTCCCATAGTTTCCTGTTTAATATAGTAGAAAAAGTAGACAAGAATCCTAGAGGGGGGCCATGGTACTTAAAACTACAAGAACGTGAACTTCTCTGGCAACTAAAGACTAATGCTCATGTCTATCCAGGCATTAATGATGCATGTTCCATCAAATGTTTGCTTAATATTAAAGCCTTAGAGAGGTAGCAGAATTTTTAATGTGCAATATTTTTATGCATAAATAATCAAGACCTTGAAAATATTTCAATGATTAAATATTTTATTTTATTGTTTAATACTATGTAGTTGAATTTGTATGTACATACAAGAATGGATTTGGTTAGTATATTATAACATCATATACATACAATGGATTAAGTTTAAATTAAATTTATAATAATAAATTAAAAATAGTTATATTTTATAAGTATATGTTAAGTAGTTGGTTTAATTAATGGATTTACAGGATTTATTGATTCATATACAAAAATATACATATGCATATATTTCTCTTATACACAGCTTTTTATGTATGTTTGTATCTTTAAGTCAGGTTTTTATGGTTGCTAAATGACTGGTTTAATTAAGTAAATCAATTAATCATTTAATTAATTGTGGGCTTGGTTTAAGCACTTGACATTATAAAATGTAATGTGTTTCATTTTTACTTTGTCTGAAGAAGTGCAAGCAATGTTTTGCATGAAAGCTAACTGAGTAAAAGATTTTGAATCCGTTTGGCTGGCGTCATTTGTAACCTCCGTTCACTTTCTTTTTTAGTAAAGTGGTAAGTGATAGTGTTTGGTAAAGGTGTGTACTGAACTCCAAGTTGCAGCTTCCAAAAATCTCCTTGGTTGGAACCCCCCTGAGGAAGGCTGTAGATGTAGCTTTTGCCCTGGTAGAGTGGGGTCTAATGGTAGCAGGAACTGGTTTTCCATGATGGGTATAGCAAAAATGAATGCAATGTCCTATCCATTTGGAAATGGTTTGTTTTGATATAGCCTTCCCTTGTGTAGCTGTAGCATAGGATACAAAGAGCTGGTCAGATTTTCTGAAAGCCTTAGTTTTATCCAAGTAGTAACGAAGTTGCCTGTGAATGTCCAAGGAATCCAGGAGTCCTTCTCCTTTGTTCTGTGGGTTTGGGAAGAAGGTGGGTAAGTGAATGGTTTGATTTAAAGACACACTGGAAACCACCTTAGGCATGAAGGAAGGATTAGTACATAGAGAAACTCTGTCTTGATGGAAAATGAGGAAAGGTTCCACTGCCATTAGTGCCTGCAACTCTGAGACTCTTCTAGCTGAAGTTATTGCTAGCAGCAGGGCAGTCTTCCATGATAGGAACAGCAGATCTGCAGAGAAAGCTGGTTCAAAGGGAGGCAGCGTAAGTTTTTCCAAAACAAAATTTAGGTCCCATGTTGGTGTAGGTGCTCTCCTGGGGGGCCTAATGTTTTTTGCCCCTCTGAGGAACTGCCTTAGAAGTGGATGCGAAAATAAGGGTGGTTCCATGTTGTAGTGGGCTGAAATAGCTGATGCATGGATTTTAATGGAGGAAAAAGAAAGTCCTTTGTGCAACATCTCAGTTAAATACTGTGGAATCTGAGGCATGAGAGACTGAAGTGTGTTTTGGCCTTTAGCTTGGTTCCAGGCACAAAACCTTTTCCATTTGTCCGAATAGGCCTTCCTGGTGCTGGGCCTCCTAGCTTCCAGAATAACATCCATAACTGCTTGGGAAAGAGGAGCTGGCTGAATGTTTAGGTGATATGCCATGCAGCCAGATTTAAGGTTTTTAGCTGGCTGTGAAGAATCTGATTGTTTTGCTGTGTGAGCAAATGGGCAATTTGTGGTAAAATCCAAGGTGGGCCCTGGGCCATATTCCTCAAAAGTGGGTAGCAGTGTTGGCGTGGCCAGTCTGGGGCTATGAGAATCAGTCGTGGTCTCTCCTTTCTGATTTTCAAAAGCACCTTTGTGAGGAGAGGCAATGGAGGGAAGGCATATACTGTCAGGTTTTTCCAACTGAATGAGAGTGCGCCCACTTTCCAAGCTTGGTGGTGCAGTGTTCTTGTACAAAATTTTGTTAGTTGATAGTTTTGAGGACTGGCAAACAGGAAGGCCCTATTTTTGAGTTATCATTGCAAATACTTGTGGATCCAGTTTCCACTCATGGGGATCCATGATGTTTCTGCTGAGGTCGTCCGCCAATGTGTTCTTTTTTCCTGGCAGCAATTGAGCTTGTAACTGAACTTGGTAAGCCAGCGCTGTGTTCCACAAGGTCATTGCTTGCCTGCATAGAGGTAGGAGTGCGTACCCCTTGTTTGTTTATGTACCACATTACTGTGGTGTTGTCCGTCCTTATTGTAAGTTGTCCTGGATGTAATAGATTCTTGAAGGCTGTCAGAGCATTCTGTACAGCTAGCATCTCTTTTTGATTGATGTGCAGATTCCTTTGATCTGCAGTCCATATGCCTTGAAAGCACTGTCCTGCCATGTGTGCCCCCCAGGCGTAGTCCGATGCATCTGTTGTCATAGTTTGCCTGGCTGGGGGCAAGGTGAAAGGCTGACCCTTGTTGAGGTGACATGCCAGTGACCACCATAGAAACTCCTGTTGTAGGCAGGGAATGAGAGATATCATTGTGTCCAAGCTGTGGCTGTGTTGAGACCATAGGCTTTTTAGGTACCACTGTAATTTCCTCATATGCAGCTTTGCAAATGGTATTAGTAGTATGCAAGATACCAAGAAGTCCAAGGCCTGCAGAATTTTTCTTGCAGGTAGTTGGGTCTTTGTTGCCATTGTTTTGAAATATTGAGTCAGTTGTAGCTGTTTGTCTGGCATCAGATAAGCCTTCTGGGCCATTGTATTCAAGCTGGCACCCAGGAATGTCATATTTTGTGAGGGTACTAGTTTTGATTTCTTTTCGTTTACTGTGTACCCTAGGCAACTTAGAAGATGTTTTACAAAAGCCAGATGTTGTAAGAGGATGTCCTTGCTTTCTGCTTGGATGAGGCAGTCGTCCAGGTATGGGTATATTTGAATTCCTCTTTGTCTGCAGTATGCAATTACTGGTGCCAGGCATTTTGTGAAGACCCTTGTGAAGACCCTGGGCACAGTAGATAAGCCAAAGGGCAGTGCAGAGAATTGGTAATGGGTTGAACCTGCAATGAAACAGAGGTATCTTCTGCAACTTTGTCTGATAGCGACATGCAGGTATGCCTCCTTGAGGTCCAACGTTACTAGCCATGCTTTCTTGCCCAACATGGGAAGAAGCAGCTGTAGTGTTAGCATCTTGAGTTTGGGTACTTGTAAGAATGTGTTTAGAATTGAAATGTCCAGAATTGGTCTCCAGGCATTGTCCTTTCTGAGCACTAGAAAGAGTCTTGGGTTAAATCCTTGGCCTTGCTCTCCGGTAGGTACCATCTGAATGGCTCTCATGTCCATGAGAGCTGTAATTTGTTTTTGTGCCTCTGCCCATTGATTTTGTGGCAGGTTTGGCATTCCTCTTTTCATTGGAAAGATGTGAAAATGGAATCTGTATCCTTGTGAAATTATGTCTAGGACCCATTTGTCCTTTGTGACAATGTGTCAGTTGTCTGAAAAAAGTGCGAGTTTTCCTCCCAAGGGGGCTGCCAAGAGAGTGTTGCTTGGCCAGATGAGGTGCAAGTCATTGAGCTTGCCTTCTGGTAGTTTGGGACCTGTCTTCTCCTCCCTTGTGTGCTGCAGTGCCCCATTGTCGAGGTTTGTACTGGGCTTGTGGTTGTCCTCTGCCTCCTGGACGTCTGTATTTACCCCTCTGTGGTCTGTCAGTAGCTGGAAAGGACCATTTTTTTGTTGGCCAATTTCTGCTGAAGTAAGGGGGCTGTACCTGTAGGAAATCTTTGACTGTCTGCATAGATTTTGCATTATCCTCCATTTTCTTTAAGACGTCTTCTGCTTTAACTCCAAAAAGAACATCCTGCTGTAAGGGAGCATCTAGAAGCTTTGCTTTAACATGATCAGGCAGAGTTTGTTCCTTTAACCAAGTATGCCTACGTATAACAGACCCAGTGACAGCTGCTCTGCAGGAAGCCTCCAAAGAATCAAACCCACATTGTAAAGTATGTTTGCCCACCTGTTCAGTTGCATGCAACAGATCCTGCATTTCTTTCAATTCAGACTGTTGAGGGAGAGTTTTTTGTTTTAACTGAGACATTAGAAATTTCTGATATTTTAGCATGTGAAACTGGCAGTTTAGTGCCCTCATAGCTAAAGTGGCTGAGGTCTAAACCTTTTTTCCCCCACCTGTCTAGTGCTCTGGAATCCCTTTCAGAGGGTACAGGATTTTTTGCCATAGAAGCCTTACCCCATTTTGGACCCTGGGAGATAGTCTCTGGATCAGCAACAGGACCAGCAACAGGACTTTTATAAAGACATTTGTGGGAATCAGGCACTCTATAGTATCTGTCAGGTTTGGCCGGAGCAGGAGTCAGAGAATCTGGATTCAAACTGGATTCTAAGTAAACATCATCCACAATGTCTAAAACTGGGGGGATGGCAAGTGGTCTGTGCTGGGGGAGTAAAAGAAACTATCTGAGCCTTTTCTTTTCCCAGTGAAAATGTCCCCTCAGTGTGTAAAGTTTCCCCAAAGGAGTAGTCTTCAGGAGGAGAAGCTGAGGGAATAGAATCCTCAGCATCAGAATCTTCATAAGGGGAGAAGGAATAATCTTGGTCCTCAGAGGAGCCTGAGGAAATAGACAGTTGTTCATAGGAGGCATAATCTTCCTCTTGTCTAGGCCTTTTGTCGGGAGAGGGTTGGGAACCCCTGATTAAAGAGATCAAATCTTCAGCCATTTTGAGCATCTGTTTCTTAGGCATGGGGCCTTGAACAGGGGACTGAAGTGCAGCCTTTTTAGGTTTAATAGGAGTCTTAGTCTTAGGATATATTTTTATGGTGAGCGTCTTCGGTCTGAAGACGCCTTCAGAAACCGAAGGTGTTTATGCAGGACCGACATCTTTTTCAGCAGTGTCGTCGGTAGGGCCTAAACAAAATGGCTGCGACGGCCTAGTACTTTCCACCAAAAGTTCCGAAGCGGTCTCGGGTTCCCAGCTGAGGCCTCGGAGTCTGGCTTGGGTCTAGGATGCCTGTCCTTATCCTTGCGTTTTTTGTGCACGCCGGTAGTCGGTTGCTCCGACAGCATAGTGTAGTTGAATTTTCTACCGAAGTAGTGTCGTGCGAAATCAAAGCGTCTTTTTATAGTACGCTTATTAAACCTAGCATAAAAACGACAACTAGTGACGTCGTGGTCTGGGCCTAGGCAAGGTATGCAGTAAGAATGAAAATCCTTTTGAGGTATTTGCTTCCCACAAGAAATACAATTGTTAACTTTTTCTGACATCGGTCTGAGGCAAGAAAAGTTTCCCCAACGGTGTACTTAGCTTTATTGAAGACTTCAGATCTGAAATTCGACTTCGAAAATCTCAGGAGTTGGCCGACCAGCACTTGCGAACTGCTTCTGCTTCGGGCACCGCGCAGCAAGAAAGACTGAAGAAAATGGCGTCGGATGCATTATATATACCTCTGGCGCACTGACGGCAGGGAAGAAGCGACAGCAACCGACGCCAGACCAAGACTTTGGAATTCCGGCTGACTGCGGGTCCGCCTGACGACAGGATAACCCAAGTGTGATGACTGCAGCAGGGTAACACGATGAACATCTGTACAGGAGACCAGAAAACAATGATCTGGAAAAGCCCATCCTACACCTAGAGAAATCTTTAGTCTTACAGGGCTTGGTGAAAGTGTGCACAGAGGACCACGTGGCTGCTTCCAAGATGGACCTGGCATCAACTCTTTTGTGGAAGGCAACAGAAGAGGCAACTGCCTAAATGGAATGAGTTTTAAGGTAGGATGACAGGGGCTTGCCATCTAGTAAGTAGCAGAAGGAGAGAAGACTCAGATATTCCGGATTCAATGCTTTGCTTTGAGACTGGTTGGCCCAGTTTGGCCTCCATGAAAGAAACAAACAGTTGGCCAGTTTTCCTGATTGTCTTAGTTTTGTCCAAAGAGAACCTCAGCTGTCTGTGAATGTCTAAGGAATGCAAGCGTCTTTCCCCCCTATTTTGAGGATGGAGAAATACTTCATTGATAACCTTAAGCATGAAAGACAGATTGGTCTTAGGCATTACCCTGTCCTTGTGGAAGATAAGTAAGGGTGGAGTGGCCAAGAGGGTCTACAGTTCTGACATCTTGCGAGCAGAGGTTACAGCCAGAAGGAGAACAGTTTTCCATGTGCGGAATTTTAAGATCACCAAAGTGGATGGCTCAAAAGGGAGTAAAATGAGTTTTTCCAGAACAAAACTGAGATCCCATAGTTGGGTAATTGGTTTCCTTGAAGGTTTAAGGTGTAGGACCCTTTTCAGTAAGAGCTTTACTTCTGTCCTGGACATAGGAGGAAGGTCTAAAGGTAAGCAGGCATTGTTGGCTGACAAATGTGCTGTAATCGATCAGTAAGCCCACTCATAATTCAGAAGTTCAGAGACACTGGAGCAAAGTGGAAATCTCAGGTAAGAGTAGATCCAGTTTGTGCTTGTGGCACCACATGGAGACTTTTTTCCATTTGGTTGTGTGAGATTTCCTGGTATTAGGTTTCCTGGCCTCCTGTAAAATAAGTGTCTTTTAGGGATCAGAACCTAATCATTCACAGAGAAAGACAGAGAGGCTAGGTTGGAGTGTAGAAGTCGACCCTTCTGTTGGGTGATTAGGTCTAGCTGTATTGGAATTTTCCATTGTTTCCCTTTGGTTGATGGAAGAGGATGGAAAACAAATATCGTCTTGGCCAGAAGGGAGCCACGAGCAGCAGCTTTGGAGTGTCCTTTTGTACTTTTAGTAGGGCCCTTGGAATAAGTGGTAATAGAGGGTAGGCATATAGGAACCTCCCTGTCTACCGAAAGGAGAAGTCATCTGTCTTCCAGGTCCGAGGAGATCGGGACCTGGTGCAGAACACAGGGAGCTGGTGATGATCTGGAGATGCAAAGAGGTCTGTCTGTGGAGTGCACCAGCACTGTATGATTACTTTGAAGACTTGATTGTTCAGGGTCCAGTTGTGGGGATCCACGAGATCTCTGCTTAAAAATTCTGCCAGCACATTCTCCACTGAGGAAATGCAGGCTGCTGTGAAGGTCATGTCAACTGAGTGGTCAACTACCAAACCTCCTGAGCAAACCTACAAAAGGGATACGACCTTGTGCCTCCTTGTTTGTTTAAGTACAATATCATTGTGGTATTATTTGTTTACACCAGGAGAGTACCTAGTTTCCAGAGGTGTGAGAAAATATGCAGAGCCTGCAGGAGGGCCTGCATTTCCTTCATGTTGATGTGTTTCCTCTGCTGAGAGGGTGGGCATTTCTCCTGTACATTGTGGGAGCCCATCCAGGCCCACCAAGCCTGCTGTGAAGAATTTGGTTGTGAATAGCTGTAGTGAATGGAAGGCCCGGACTGAGATACACCTGCTTTTACCACAACAGAATTTTCTTTCTAATGCAGAGCAGCAGAAGGATCAGCGTATCCAATGGATGAAAGTGTTGGGCCCACACTGATTTCAGGAACTACTGAATTTTCCTTCAGGAACTACTGAATTTTCCTCATATGCAGCCTGGCCAGTGGGATCTTTGGGATGGCCACAGCCATGAACCTGACAGCCCTGAGGATGTCCCTTGCAGTGCAGTGAATCATCAAGTAGAAGGTTTGGAAAAAACCTTGCCAGACATTGGACTTTTTCCTGAAGGGAGGCCTGCATTATTCATGTGTTTAGCCTGCAACCCATGAAGACTAAATCCTGAGTGGGAGTAAGAAGAGATTTCTTGTAGGTGTTTGAGGAAGGTGTCTGTGGACAGGGCCTGAATCAATGGGCCTTCCAAGTAAGGGAAATTTGAATTCCCTAAGTGCGACAGAAGGCTACCACAGCTGCTAGGTACTTTGTGAAAACTCTTGGGACAGTAGAAAGACCAAAGGGCAACAAAGTAAACTGAAAATGTGAAGAGCCAGAAAAGAACCTGACGAATCTCCTGCAGAATGGACAGATGGAGATGTGATGACATGCATCCTTGAGATCTAGAGACTAGAAATGCCTAAGGCAGAATGAAAGGCAAGAAGGTCTGTAGAGAAAGCATTTTGAAGGCAGGCACTCTCAAGAAGGTTTTTAGCAGGAAGAGGTCTAGGATGGGCCTCCACTGCTCTTCCTTCCTCGGAACAAGAAAAATCCTTAAATAAAACCCTTTTCCTATAAAAGATGCAGGTACTTCTATGATGCCCTGTGCCAGTAAGTCCTGAATAAATGGAACCAACATTGGGAAGTTGTTTGGGTGGAGGACTGGGCATCCCTTTCATGAAGGGAATGCTTTCTCCAAGACAGGCCTAGGCAAAAAAGGTCCTTGTATGGAATCTGCCTATTGCACTCAGACTTATCCCTCCTAGCTGACATCTAACAATTTTAAACCACAGCTCTAAGTAGTAAGAAAAGGAAGGTTCCCCAATGGGACACCTATCTGACAATGAATAGCTAAGCCAACAGTACCAACGACCAAATGTGGATCAGTCTGACGGGTGCATGACCACTGTTCAGCTGGTTGCGAGACAGTTTGAGGATCTTGCTTTTACGTCTGTCCTTTACAACCCGATGCATATGAGCTGAGGGCATATGTTGGACATACGCTCTTGGAAAAGTAAAGCTTTGATACTCTAACCTCTGCCCCTTTAGACCCACCAGTTGTCAGACGGTCCAAGAGAATACAGAAAATCAGAGGCAGCAGTATCAGAGTGTACCCTCAGAGGAACAGGAGAGGATGGAATGGGCAGAGAAATGTCCAGAGCAACACGAGGAACCAAAGGTGGCCGAGTGTGAAATAATGGAAACCAACACTATTTCCTGCCCATATAAAAGTTGTTTTTAATTCTGTGTGGGATTTTAAGATATATAATTATAGCAGTGTTTCTTTTTCATGTGCTCATGTTGATTTTTTAGTAGAGGTAACAATTTTGTACCTAACAAGTGTAGTGATATTGTTCGACTTATATGCGATTTAAAATTATATGTTCGTAATTTAAATTTGAAGTATATGTATAGAAAACAACTATGCAGTGATGGTGAACCTGCCCTGAGAATACCTAGTGTATACAATCCGGAACTGCATGACTTGTTAAAAGTGTTTGAAGGTGCCTGTGAGGTTGACTTCAGACATTTTTTGAAGTATAACAATTAGTAATTTAACAACTGAAGAAAACAATATTTTGCAGGAATTGTGTATGAACTACGATATAAGATACATGCAGCCTGATGGGGGTGGGGGGTGGGATAGTAGCTATGCAATGTAATGGTTATGTACAGAGAATGTTTCAAGTTTTGTATAGTGAGACCTATAGTGAAGCTTCTTTAAATGAAGTAAATGTGGCTTATAGGAAAATTGAATACGATTTGTTGGACATGCTGACACAAATCAAACAACAGTCAATGAATATAATTATATGACTGTTGAATTTCCTAAGCTTCCAGTAATTTTCAGTATACCAAAGATCCATAAGGATCTCAATAATCCCCCCACACCCAATTATTGATTCTGGTTGGTCTAAAAAGTACAGTTGTGTACTCTTACCATAAATGTAGATGTTCGAGTGTATTCACTGTTGCAGTCCTAACAAATGGGTTATCCAGCTCCCGGTAGCCCTCAGTCGGCCAGAATACCAAAGGTAAGTAAAAATTAAGTTGGTTGTCATCGGCTGTAAAGGACGTCAGGGCGACCGATACAAAAAGAGGCAGCCGACATCACTTCCTCAATCTTTCTTGCCATAACAGTCAGGAGCCCCCAGAAAATAAGGCTTAAACCAAAAACCAATTTGACAAATAACAAATTAATCCTGTACCTCAGGAAAAGAGAATAGGAGAGGACCACAAAAAGGGGGAAGGAGGGAGGGAAACCAGGACTGCAACAGTGAATACACTTGAACATCTACATTTATGGTAAGTGTACACAACTGTACTATGTTCATCGTGTCTCACTGTTGCAGTCATAACAAATGGGTTGATTACCAAAGCCCAGAGAAAAAAGGGGGGAGGAACCAACAGCATCAAGGGTTGGGAGATAATGCCCTGCAACACCGCAGTGGAAAACCTTGCCCTGGCTCTGGAAAACAGAGACAAATAATAATGCTTTGTGAAAGCATTGATGGTGCAGTGGTGCAGCGGTAGCATTGTCGCCTCACAGCAAGAGGTTCTGTAGTTTGATTCTCCGCTGGGGTGCCTTCTGTGCGGAGTCTGCATGTCCTCCCTGCATTCATGTGGGTTTCCTCTGGGTGCTCCGGTTTCTTCTCACATTACAAAGACATGCATCTGGAGCCTTTCTCCCCAGGCCTCCACTGAAAATTGACTTTGTCCCAAGTCGGACTTTCCCGGTTAACAAATGTTAAATAAATTAAAAAAAAAAAAAAAATTAAATAAATAAATATAAAGTGTGAACAGAAGACCATGTGACAGCTTCCACAATGTCTTTAGTGGGAAAGGCTGCAGAAGTGGAAGTAGAGTGGGTCCTAACCCTTTGAGGCGGAGCTTTGCCATGAAAGGAATAACAAAAGGTAATGCAATGTGCAAGCCATTTAGAAATGATTTGCTTAGAAATAGCCTTGCCCTGGGCTCCAGGGGCAAAACTGACCAATTTCCAAAGGTCCTTAGTCCTCTCCAGGTAAAACCTGAACTCTCTGTACACATCAAGAGAATGTAGGATCCTTTCACCTCTATTGCGAGGATTAGGAAAGGTAGGAAGGTGTATAGACTGATTAAGGGTCAGTCTGGAAACCACCTTCGGCATAAAGGAGGGATTAGCCCTCAGAGAGACTCTATCTTCGTGGAAAATAAGAAAAGGCTCCACAGCCATCAAAACTTGCAGCTCCAAAACCTTCCTTGCTGAAGTTATAGCCAAGAGGAAGGCGGTCTTCCAAGAGAGAAACTTTAAATCTGTAGAGGCAGCTGGCTCAAAAGGAGGAATAGTGAGTTTCTCCAGAACAAAATTAAGATCCCAGGCTGGAGTAGGTGCTCTTCTGGGAGGTTTTAAATTGCAAGCACCTCTGAGAAACATTTTCATCAGGGGATGAGAGAAAATGGGCTGTTCATGAGAACAATGAGCAGAGATGGCTGAAACATGGATCTTGATAGAGGAAAAAGAAAGACCACCCTGAAGCAAATCAGCCAGGTATTCCAGGTTCATAGGAAGGGTAGGTTGAGAAGCAGATTCCCCTCTAGCCTGCATCCAGTGAGAGAAACTTTCCCATTTGCCAGCATAGGATTTCCTAGTGCTAGGCCTCCTGGCCTCCCTCAGCACATCAACCACCCGTTGGGAAAGGGAGGAAGAAAGGGAAGGAGTCACACAATGAGCCATGCTGCTAAATGGAGAGACTGAAGATGAGGATGTAGAATGTGTCCCCTTTCCTGAACCAAAAGATCTGGCTTCAGAGGAAGATGCCAAGGAGGAAGATGGGAGAAACTGCGAATCAGCGGATACCAATGCTGTCTGGGCCAGTCCGGAGTTATGAGAATAGTCCTTGGACGTTCGTCCCTGATCTTCACTAATACTCTGGGAAGAAGAGGAAGAGGAGGGAAGGCGTACACTGAAAGCAAAGTCCAAGGGAAGGACAGAGCATCCATTTTCCAGGCTCTGCTGTGCTGCTGTCTGGTGAAAAAGAGAGGCAGCAGATGGTTGTCTGGGGAGGAGAAAAGATCCACCTGAGGAGTGCCCCAGCGCTGAATGATGCTGTAAAAGACTGCTCTGTTCAGCTGCCACTCATGAGGATCCAGGGTTTGCCTGCTCAACTGGTCTGCCAAAACATTGAGCCTTCCTGGAAGAAACTGAGCTAGGAGATGCAGGTCCAGGGATGCTGCCATGGACCAAAGATTCATGCTTTGCCTGCACAGGGGGTAAGAGGGAGTCCCTCCCTGCTTGCTGATGTACCACATAATCGTGGTGTTGTCTGACCTGACAAGCAGGGTCCCTGGAGAAAGAATATGCTTAAAAGCTAGTAAGGCCTGCTGAACTGCAATCAACTCTTTTAAATTTATGGGCGTTCCAACATTCC
Organism: Protopterus annectens; assembly: GCF_019279795.1. NCBI lineage: Eukaryota > Metazoa > Chordata > Ceratodontiformes > Protopteridae > Protopterus > Protopterus annectens. The sequence goes on from NC_056741.1 coordinate 473,128,431, forward strand.
TTTATGCATCTGCCATCCAGGTGTGCTCCCCAGGCGTAGTCCGATGCCTCTGTAGTCAGAACCTGAGTGGCAAGAGATGCCGAAAAAGTATGCCTTTGTTTTGTAGACAGGCTGTTGCCCACCATAGAAACTCCGCCTACAGAGATGGAAGCAGAGGAATCATCATATCCAGGTCCTCTGTGTGTTGACACCAAATGTTCTTGAGGTACCATTGCAATTTCCTCATATACAGTCTTGCATATGGAATCATGAGAATACAAGATGCCATGAATCCCAGCGCTTGCAGGGAGCTGGGACAGGCTTGCCAAGTCCTTGAAGTAAACTGAAAGAGTTGTCTGCTTCTCCTGGATGAGATATATCATCTGGGCAGCTGTGTTCAGACTCGCTCCCAGGAATGTTATTTCCTTCGATGGTACCATTTTCGATTTTGTCCACGTTGAGAGTGTAACCCAGGGAAGAATCTTTATGAATTCCAGATCCTTTAATAGCTGTTCCTGAGAACTTGCTTGAATCAGACAGTCGTCCAAGTATGGGTAAATCTGAATTTTCTTCTGCCTGTAAAAAGCAATGACTGGGGCCAGGAACTTTGTGAAGACTCCAGGAGCAGTAGATAAGCCAAAGGGTAGCGCAGAGAATTGGTAATGTTGCTCGCCCACTCTGAAATGAAGGTACTGCCTGCAACTTTCCCAGATAGGAATGTGCAGATAAGCCTCTTTGAGATCCAGGGTTACCAGCCAGGAATCCTTTTCTAGCAGTGGTAGCAACTGATGCAGAGAGAGCATTTTGAACTTTGGAATTACCAGAAAAGAGTTCAGAATGGAAAGAACCAGGATAGGATGCCAGGTGCCTTCTTTTTTTGGAACTAGGAAAAGCCTGGAATAAAAGCCCTGGCCTACCTGCTGAGCAGGAACTAATTCTATTGCTCCCAGATGAGACAGACAAAATTTGTTTTTCTACTTCTGCCCTTTGGATTGGAGGAACGTTTGGAAATCCCTTGAGAGCTGGAAAGGTGTGGAAAGAAAACTTGTGCCCTAGGGATACCGTTCATTTGTCGTTTATGATAGTGGCCCAGACATCTGCAAAAAGGGCCAACCTTCCGCCTAAAGGAATCTCCGGGTAAGCACAAACAGGCAGAAGTTGTAAAATGTCATTGAGAGTGTTTTGACTGAGATGAGGCTTGGAGCTTCCCACTTTAGAAGTGGACGCCTGCCAACGCCTAGACCTTTGAGGGGTAGCCCCCTGGCCCCTAGAAGATTTGTAATCTCTAGTCCTGGAACAGTTCTGTCTGCTGGTATCAGGAAAGGTCCAACTCTTGGAAGGGTAATTCCTGCTAAAGTGAGGGGGTTGAACTTGCAGAAAATCCTTAACAGTTTGCATGAACTTGGCTTTATCCTCCATCTTTTTTAGTACTTCCTCTGCTTTGCTGTCAAAAAGACTGTCTTTATGCAAGGGTACATCCAAAAGCTTAGCCTTGACAGGTTCTGGAAGAAGCTGTTCTCTGAGCCAAGCATGCCTTCTAATAACAGATCCAGTAGCTGTAGCCCTGCTGGACGCCTTAAGGATGTCAAAACCACAATGCAAAGAATGCTTATTGACCAGGTTGGCGGAATTCAGTAAATCCTGCATGTCTTTACTCTCTGCCAAAAGAGGTACACTTGCTATCCTAGACTTAATAGCCTCCAAGGTGTGCTGCTAGTATTTCAGCATATGAAGTAGACAATTGGTAGCCATAACAGCTAGGGTGGCAGAGGTATAAACCTTCCTGCCCCACCTATCTAGGTTCCTAGACTCCCTATCAGAGGGAACAGGATTCCTGGTAACAGTGGCCTTAACTCCTTTAGGGCCCTGAGAAATAACCTCTGGATCTGCCAGCAGATTCCTGAGAAGAAACAGATGAGAATCAGGGACTCTGTAGTACCTGTCAGGTTTCCTGGGAGCAGGAGGAACCGAATTTGGAGACAAGGAATTTTCCAGAAAAACATAATCAACAACTTCCAACACAGGGGGAATAGCAAGAGGCTTATGCTGAGGTAAATCCAGAAACTCCTTAATCTGTTTCTTGAATTGGGGATAATCCTGACTTTCCCATTTAAAATGTTCTCTGAGGGTATTTAAAGTATCACCAAAAGAGAAAGCCTCTGAAGGAGAGGCTGAAGGGATGGACTCCTCTGCATCTGAATCCTCAAAAGGAGAAAAAGCCTGAGAAAATTCCTCTTCATCAGCAGAAATGCTGGAAGAATCAGAACCTGAGCAGGACAAAACCTCAGGAGAAACATCCCTTCTCCTTTTAGAAGGAGGAGGCTGAGAACCCCTAATAAGAGTCAACAAATCATTAGCCATTTTAACCATTTGGGATTGAGGGGAACAAGAAGAAGCTGGAGCCTGCCTTTTCACAGGCTTACAAATGGAAGATTTACCTGCAAGCCTGAAGGATTCGGGAGGCCGAGCAACCGCTGAAGTTGTAGCAGAGGTTGAAGGAAGAAGTTTGCTGTCAGGACACAAAATGGAGGCCTCGGACACTGGAGTCAGCTTAACGGCTCCGGCTCCAGCAGAAGAGGCGACTGGCGACAGGTCGGAAGGTAAAACGGAGGCCGAAGGCCTAAGGGACGCGAACTCAATCAAGGCCTGCGGCTGTACATCTGCGGACTGCAGGTACTGCAAAGGCATCTCACTGGCTACCGCCTGACTGATGAACAATTTAACCTCATCCGAGGACTTAGCTTTCTGATGCCTGTCACGGTCCTTATCCTTACGTTTCTTTGGAACATCCGAAGCCTGAAGACCGGCGGACGCCATACCAATGAACTTAGGCCAAACTCCAAAATGCCTAGCTAAAATCTTAGTCCGACGACGGATAGTACGTGGATTAAAGGAGGCACAGAGATCACACTTGGGAACGTCGTGGTCAAGGCCTAAACAAATAATGCAATAGGAATGAAAATCTCTGTGAGGAATCTGCTTTCCACAGTTAAGGCAATTATTAAATTTTTCTGACATAAGTTAGGGCAAGAAAAGAGGATCCCCAACGGGGTACTTAGCTAAAGTAGACTTCAACTCTTGTAGTCAGAAACCAACAAAGGTAAACTGCCGACCGGCACTCATGCATGAAAAGCTTCTGCTTCGGGCTCCACAGCAAGGAAGACTGAGGAAGTGACATCGGCTGCCTCCTTTTGTATTGGACGCCCTGACGTCCTTTACAACCGACGGCAACTGACGGCATTTTTACTTACCTTTGGTATTCTGGCCAACTGAGGGCTATTGGGAGCCAGATAACCCATTTGTTAGGACTGCAACAGTGAAACACGAACATCTAGATATAGCAAAATTCCTTGATAAGTTAAAAAAATTGTGTTTTCAAAATTCCTTACATTTGTAAAGATTCATGGCACTTTCTGTTAATGTGCAACAGTTTAAAACCTATATATGATGAAATTTTCATTACTATAGATCTGAAAGATTTGTTCAGTTGCATACCCCATCAAATTGGTATGGAATGGTTTGGTGAATTTTTTCATGAAGTGATGGTACTTAACCAAGATGTTATTAACACCTATTGCCAGCTAATGGATATAGTGTTAAGATATAACTTCACTCAGTTTGAAGGGCACTATTTCCAAAAGAGCCAGGGAGTGGCCATGGACTCTGCCTGTGGTCCACTGTATACTGTTTTCTTTTTACTAGCAGATTTCATACCTATATCTCTATGTATGTCCGCTTTTTGGACGATTTGTTTATCTGCTGGAAGGGACCCCCAGAGGAAATAAGTTAATTTGTAGAATATATCAATCAGACTACTGACATTTTGAAATTCACTTGCACAGTGGGTGCAAATTGTATAGTGTATTTGGATGTTGAATTATCCAAGACAGAAGGTGCGGGAATTTAATGCAAAATATATAGAAAGCCCACATTTTCTGTTATTTACACTACACTAGTAGTCATCCAGCACATGTTAAATGTGGAATCATTAAGAGAAACTTGTAAGAGCAGCCCAAATGGTTTCTGAATTTAATGATTTTTTGAGTGAATGTGATGTAATGAGGCAGATGTTTTTTGAATAGGGGGTATCCCTTACCTTTACTGGATTTTATGTACATCTGATACAAGAGTCAAGTTTAATATCACCCCCCCCAGCCAACCTGGGACACAGGTAGAATCATCACATGAGTTTATGACCAGTAGTAGTCTAGCAATGTATGAATCTAGTCATGGGAAAGAAAGCAGTTTAACTTTTACTGATACTTCTTTTTGTCCTTTCGTTACTACATTCTGTGAAGACAGTTATATGGTAACAGATATTTTAAACAAAAATTGGAGTATTATAAAAGGGGACTTAGATATGCTGGACACCTTTGGACCAACCCCTAAGGTAATTTATTGAAGGGGTAGTAATATAAAAAAGATTTTGGAAAGGAAATGCATTGATGCCAGGACACTCACCTGATAGATGGCACCGTGTGGTATGTGCCATCAATGCCAACATATTTTTATTGGGTCCAGCATTAAGGTAGTGGACAAGACCATAAAAATAAAGGGCAAATATAGCTGCTGTTCTTGAGCAGTGGTTTATATTGCCCTATGCACACAATGTAATGGATACTATGTGGGCAAAACACAACGTAAATTGTCACAAAGAATTTATGAGCATTTTTATGAAATAGCACAACACAAGGAAACCAATGCCTTATATAGATACACAAAGGTATTTCACAAAACACACAAAACATCAGGATAGAAAAAGTTTTACTGATGTGTTTGGTATCTCGGCTTACGCCTTCAAAGAATCAGTTGTTACATCAAGCAGCCTTCTTATATACATCATACTTAATACATTCAATTTGCCATCCTTCAATGTCCAATCAATAATTTAAAGTGCCCATCACATATTATACATTGCCCATGTGTTAACTATGCATAACATATTTTATACATAATTTTAAAATTACTGAGATGAATCCCACCTAATTCTGATGTTAAAATGAGATGACAACAACCTTCCATTTCCATTGATAAAATGTGAGATACTCAACCATTCAACTGACAAAATCAGTTTACTTATTGTAAACATTGATATCTAATTCCATATTTAAACCTTTGGGATGTAGTGTCCTGAAGTTTATTACACACTTAGACTCCAACATTAACAACTTTGCCATATGAGAAGATAACACTTTGCCATATGATAAGAGCTCTTTTAAATTACTAGATCTTCCATAAGAAAACACTATCCTTTCCGGGAAAATGTCCCCATACCTTTCATCATTCAAGACTATTGGCCAATATCTGCACACTAACTCCTTCAGTTTGTCTGAGAAGGGAGAATATTTATTGACAAAGAAAAGAGGGTTTTGCCCATCCATCTTATTATTCGGATTGGCCATGTTAGGCCTAACTTTCTCCTGGCCTTATTTTCTGCGGCCTTAGCCCTTATCATATGGCAAAGTGTTTAGAGCAGAAAATATTAGGGGATGTTTTCCATGCAGAAATTGTATAGTCTGTAAGAAAATTAAAAACTTGGATGTGGTTAACATTAATGGCAAGGTCTATAAAGCCAGTGAAGTATATACATGTGAATCTAGTGGAATTGTCTATATCATAGGCTGTGGGTGCCCGCAGACAAAATGATACATTGGACAGACTAAAAGAGCTGTCAAGAAAAGAATCATGGAACATCTGTATGATATAAGAAGGATTAGGATGGAAAATCCGGTAGGTACACATTTTATTCAGGTACATAGTAGCTCAGTGGAAACTTTCTTTTTCAGTGTGTTGGCAAAACCAAAATCTTATGACAGGGAGGTGGATACTAGCAAGTTGTTAATGTTGGAGTCCAAGTGTATAATAAACTTCAGGACACTACATCCCAAAGGTTTAAATATGGAATTAGATACCAATGTTTACAATAAGTAAACTGATTTTGTCAGTTGTATGGTTGACTATCTCACATTTTATCAATGGAAATGAAATGATGTTGTTGTCTCATTTTAACATCAAAATTAGGTGGGATTCATCTCAGTAATTTTAAAATTATGTATAAAATATGTTATGCATAATTAACACATGGGCAATGTATAATATGTGATGGGCACTTTAAATTATTGATTGGACATTGAAGGATGACTAATTGAATGCATTAAGTATGATGTATATAAGAAAGCTGCTTGATGTAACAATTTATTCTTTGAAGGCGTAAGCCGACGTACCAAACACATCAGTAAAACTTTTTCTCTCCTGATGTTTTGTGTGTTTTGTGGATTATTTGGAGGTGTTTGTGTGTTTTGAACATAAAGGTATTTCCCCAACACACTTCTAAATTAGTGGTATTACAGCAGATACAAAGTGAAGCTCGTGGGGGACCATGGAAGCTATATTTAGAAGAGAAAGAGGTATGGTGGCAGATTTATCTGAATGCTAGTTGTCCACCAGGAGCAAATGACATGGTGTCCGTTTCTAGTTTGCTTAAATTAAAAGCCTATGATAGATAGAATTTCATTCTTTATCACTAGAAACGTGGTGTAATGTATAAATTCAAATGGTAGATAGATGTAATGCAACATTAACAGTGCTGTGAATGTCTCTTTAAGGTACATGTACTTTTAAACTTGTAGGTTTCTGAATTTTTAAATGAATCATGTGGGGGTGTTTACTTGATATCATTGGCTGCTTGTACCAAAAAACGGTATTTTACTGGATTTTGCACCTGTGGTTCTCATTCTCAGCTGCTATTTTTGCTCTTCTGGTTGGTGAAATTTTGCTTTTCCTGGTTAAAGCATTGATGCCCCAGCCAGACATCAGCAACAAAAACTCATCTGTGATGAATACTGCAAGAGTGATTTCAGTTAGGACATCTTGTATATTCTGCAATGCATACTATTACCACATTATAACAATGAAAACAAGTACACGTACACAGCCACCATGATATTTCTGAAACAACTTGTTAGAAAGTTTTAGCATGTGTTGAAGCTTTTCTCCCTAGGCCCCTACCGAAAATGGCCCACAATCAGGTTGGACAAAACAAACAAAATCCATAAATGCATGCATACATAAACAAACAAAACAGAACAACTAATGTACATACAGGAATTTCAGTACAACTCAATGATGAATATGATCCAACCACTTTAGGTGCTCAAAAATATGGCACTGTAGACAAGGCAGGTTATTTTTTTCCTGACAAATATACAGAACTTTACTTTTATGCAAGGACATGCCAATAAAAAAGTATTTTATACTACTACAGTGGACTGCATACTGACAAGAAGTTCAATACAACACTCACAAGGGAAAAGTATAATGCAAAATATTATACTGTGGCAATGAAAGAACGATGTAATAATTATGGAAACTATAAAGTCCATCCCTCAATATGTCTTTGACATTATTATCAAATTTTCACACTAACAAATGTTGCACTACAAAATGCATCTATGACTACCATTCTAATCTCTGGAATTTCAGAAGAGTGCAGTGCTGACTATAACCCCACACATGCTAAATATATTTATATATAATGAAATATGTAGTATTTTTAGTTCTAATGTAATGACCAGTTTGTGTACATATATTTTAGGCATTACTTTCACATATCCTTTTAAGCAGAGATCAAAAAACCCCTCATTGGAAACCATGGCAGACTGACAACAAATGTGCTCAAACAGTGGACCAGCTGCTACCTCTGAATAAGAGGTCATACATTAGTTCCCCCAAAATTCAAACAATTATAACAATATACATTGGTACAAAACACTGTCAGCAATTCCACTCCCATTCTACTTCCAAGGACTTTAATGCATCTCAATCCTAATTTATACAGCGGCAAACTACATTTCTCAGTAGGTAGAGTTTAGGCTTCACCCTAGCTGCAGTAACAGAAACGTTGCCTTGCATGATAAAATTATTTTATTTTTTTTACTTCTGGTGTGATGATTTAATTTACAACAAACAAACACTTAACAATTGTGATGTCCCACCACTGGACCAGTAATCAAGGAACCTCAGTCCTCACCACTGGCAACAGTGGGGACGTACATTGGGAGGATGACAAGTACACACAACATTTCCAGATGCAGCTTTCTGCATCAAGTGCAATTTCCTTTAACTCATTCACTCCAATGGAGCTCAGGACGTCTGCACTGTAACTTCTAATAGGCAGAGCCTAAGCCTTCTGACAGAATCAAATGATGTCCTCAACAAATGTTCATATCTCTCGCACCATAGGGATTATGAAAGTAGGATAAATGATAAACCCTTTAGCACGAACAGTTTTTATAGTGGTAGTATTCTTTAGATTCTAGGTCCTAAACTGAATTTTATAAGCCACAGTAAACACAGTAACTATTAAGTTTGTAATATTTTGTAAACAACTTACAATATCTCAGCAACCACTCAGGTTACACACATACTATCAGCAACATTTTATTCATCTCGTTGAGAGCCTTCATAAGAGACTAAGAAGTTCTGTCTGTTACTTGTTTTTGAGATATTTAGAAAAAATGTGAAAATTATATCTATATAAATTAATGTCATAAAAATAATGGTTAACATATCTTTACCTGCACTAGACAAAGGTTAAATATTAATACAGTTGCATTTGCCATTGTGTAAGCTTTAAGATGAAATCCTTTAAAGCCTTGTACATAGCATGGTTTTGGAATTATTGATGTAAACATGAACAAGCAATATTTGACACCTAGAGGCATCAGTAGGCATTAACTACAGATGCACCTGGAGACGTCACTCAGGTGTAATGAGTTAAGGGCACACAGAGACCACAGTCAGACCAGGGTTGGTTTCTTCCTCTTCCTCCAGATCCCCAATAAGACTCCCCACTGGCACAGCCATCCAGTTGAGATCTCAGCTGAGTGACCAAGACAGTACTTCCAGCACCCTCTCTGTCTAACCAGTGTTTCATATCCCTGCCCAAGTAGCTAACACACACACACTGAGGTTTGATTTACACACACCACCAGGGAAAGGTTGGAACAGGTTTACTAGCTATGCCCCCTTCTGCCCAGACTATAACGTAGTTTTCACTGCCACCAGTCACTCCTTATCAGCTACTTTAAGGCTCTTCCAAGGGTACCCAGTATACTGAGTGATATTAATATTAATACAAATGGTAGTTTGACCAAAAGCAAGGCTACTAGGAGTGGCCCACACTATGTCACCCCAATAAATTATGCAAGTACTGTCAAAACTTAAATATCTCTACAAAGATCAGCCACAATGAAAGGTTTAAATATATTTAATAATAAATACTAAAAGAACAAGGCAATACTAAATATATATTCACAGTGACATCAGAGTTCAAAACCAAAGGAAATATTAAAACAACATCGCAGTGCAGGCTTACACAAATAAAGAAAAACATCTAAACTAAGCTTCACTATATTCCTAATTGTATCTAAGAGAATTATTATAACCTAAGAACTTACTAATAGAGCAAGGCAGATGTGTGGTGAATGGGTCTTCTTGCTGCCAGGTCCAAGACGGAATGCAGAATGCTCCAACTCACTAAGACACTTCTCACATTAATATCTCAAATATTATTGCTGGAATAGCTTGCAGAATGACATCACTTCTTGTCATCTGACTCTTAGTTCCCAGGTGAAACCCCACTGCTGGAAACTGGCAGTATTTAGCATTTCCTTGTAAAAATACATAGACCTCAGATCTTTGGCAGACGCTGGAAGTCATAAAATAATTACACTCCCCCCACATTTCAAGACTAGTAATTAGTTCATCCTACAGACAATACAGAAAGTTTCTCAGCACAGACTCTGTTTCTAGCTGCATTGAAAATTGAAAGATACCATCTGTTATTGCATAGCCTATAAAGTAATTTAATTTCAGCTATTTTTCCTGAAGTTTGATGGACTGAAGTTAACCCTCCAGTTTCATCTGTTAACATATACATTTAAACAGTTACAACAGTGCACATACATTTCTGTTATCTTCCTGTAGGGCACACCGTGGATATATTTCAGACACAAACACTTTATAAAATACCTCTTCAAATTATTTACAAAATTCCAGATAGCTGTGCTGGCAGTATCTCCTTTTGTCACAACAATATTCAACATTATTCTAATTTTCAAAGAAAATACAGAATTAGCAGTCAATGTAACTATTCAACTTAAGGCCTATTATACTGTTATTGATCATCTCACCTCAGAATCCAGCGGAATCTACAGCAAAAAAATGTACTGATATATAAAACCATTAAAATTCCAGTTAAAATACTGAGCTGATTCAGACAGCACTTGACAAAGTTTGTTGGTTTTCCACTCTAACAAGAGGAATTAGCATCCCACATTACCTTATAAAATGCTAAATGGCTTCCTGTTGTCAGCATGATTAGTTATTCTCTTATTAGCTCCTCCAAATAACCTATTATACAACAGGCACCACTCCCCTTAAGGCACCAAGCTAAGCATCAGATGCTTTCCATATTACCCAAAAATTAATACTGAGAGAACCTGGACCTGACGCAGATCATCCTCCTCGACTGCATTAGGGGAGAAGAGCTTTAGGAAGATAACAATAGCAAAGTGGAATAATAAGAAGTTATGTACCTACCATAACGTTCCATGTTAGTTGTCTTCATCTCGCCTTCTTTCTTGCTATTTGGGATCGGAGCCAATCCTCGGCTCTGACTTGGCCATCTTCAATAGCTCGAGAGCTGTTTACTGGCTCGAGGCTACCCCTTATCCCATGATGCCTAGAGATAGCTACCCAGATCTCGTTTGAAATAGCTAATCCAGACATAATAAGAGAGAAACCAGTTATCAAAAAACTGGTTGTTCCATGCATTCTAATATCTAGAATAGGTTAGGAAGAGCTAGCCAATAGAATAACAATAAAAGAATACTCAGCCAGTGAAAAAAGAGACTCCTCTCAATCCACTAGGACGGGGGACAGAAGGAGGGATGCAAGAAAGAAGGTGAGATGAAGACAACTAACATGGAACGTTATGGTAGGTACATAACTTCTTAAGGTTAAGTTGTCTATCTCGCCTTCATTCTTGCTGTTTGGGACAGCGTCCCTAGCATCTATCACCCTGGGTGGCTCAGTGGAACAGACTCTTCAGAAAGTACAGTTGTGTACACCTACCATAAATGTAGATGTTCGAGTGTCTTCACTGTTGCAGTCATAACTGTAGGGTGCTCCTGCCGGCAGGCAGCCAGTCGGCCAGAATCCCAAAGTCTGGGTCGGCGTCGGCTGCCTGCTAACCAGTACCCTGGCGTCAGTGCGGCTCTGGTACATAGCCCTCAGCCGGCGCCATCTTCTCCAGCCTTTCTTGCCCTAGATGTCAGAAGCCCCTAATAAATCATAAATGAATCCCACTAGGAAACACAAATACACCACAAAAAAGAGAAAAAGAGGGGATAGGAGGGAGGGAAACACCGACTGCAACAGTGAAGACACTCGAACATCTACATTTATGGTAGTTGTACACAAAGTACAGTTTTGTACCGACCATAAATGTAGATGTCCGAACTGGATAGCATCTGCAGTCATAACAACTGGGTTGTCCTGTCGTCAGGCAGCCCTTCAGTCGGCCGGATTCCAAAGTCCGGGTCCGGCTTCGGCTGATGTCGCACTTCACCCGACGTCATCTCTGTTGGTCTTCGGGTATAAAAGCATCAGCCGACGCCATTTTCCTCAGTGTTTCTTGCCCCAGATGCCAGTAGCCCTCTTGAAGGCTAAAATTTGGATAGATGCCAATGTTTCCAAAAAGATAGAGGTAAACACAAAAATAAGCATGTATGTACATATATACAAACAAATACACCATAAAGACTCCCCCACTAGCTAGCTATTAGGAGGGTAAACACCCTAGGAGTACCACAGAGGGAAGGAGGGAGGTAATCCTGACTGCAGATGCTATCCAGTTCGGACATCTACATTTATGGTAGGTACAAAACTGTACTATGTCCTTCATGGATGCATCTGCAGTCATAACAACTGGGTAGAATACCATAGCCAACTAGGGAGGAGGATAAAAGTAGATTATGGTGTGTTTAGGATCCCTTGCAGTACAGCAGTGGCAAACCCTGCTCGGGATCTGGAATATAGAGGCAAATTATAATGCTTGGCAAATGTATGCACGGAGGTCCAAGTAGCCGCCTCAATAATGTCTTTGGTTGCCACTCCTCGTAAGAAGGCTGTGGTAGTGGCTGTTGCCCTTGTAGAATGAGGTCTTATGTTCTGTGGAATTGGTTTTCCATGGAAGGAGTAACAGAATCGTATGCAATTTCCTATCCATTTGGAAATTGTCTGTTTCGAAATAGCTTTTCCTTCCCTTCCTGTTGCATAGGCTACAAAAGTTGGTCAGTCTTTCTGCTATTTTTGTTCTGTCCAAGTAGTAGCGTAGCTGTCTATGTACATCCAAGGTATGCAGTATTCTTTCCCTCTGTTTTGTGGGTTGGGAAAGAAGGTAGGTAGGTGGATTGCCTGGTTTAAAGACACTCTGGATACCACCTTAGGCATAAATGTAGGATTAGTCCTCATGGACACTCTATCTTGGTGGAAGATTAGGAAGGGTTGCACTGCCATTAAGGCCTGTAGTTCTGAAACCCTCCTTGCTGAAGTAATTGCCAGTAGGAAAGCAGTTTTCCATGACAGGTGTTGTAGGTCTGCTGTTGCTGCTGGTTCAAAGGGTGATAGTGTCAACTTTTCTAGCACAAAGTTTAAGTCCCAAGCTGGTAATGGTGTTTTCCTTGGAGGTTTTACATTCTTGATTCCTCTGAGGAACTGCCTGAGCAAAGGGTGCGAAAAAACAGGTGGATCAAAGCTGTATTCTGCTGAAATAGCTGATGCGTGTATCTTGATGGAGGAGTAGGACAGGCCTGAATGAAGAAGTTCGGCCAGATACTCCAGAATGTTAGGCATATCTATGTTTGACACATCTTTTCCTCTTTCTGTACTCCAAATGACAAACCTTTTCCATTTTCCAGCATAGTTCCTTCTTGTTGAAGGTCTCGTGCTTCAAGAATAATGTCTTTATTTCTTTGGGAAAGTTCTGGTTTAGCTGCTGCTATGTGATGTTCCATGCAGTCAGTTGCAGCGTTTTAGGTTTGGATGTATGATGCTGTAGTTGTTCTGAGTTAACATCAAAGGCATCAGGGTATTGGCCACATATTGTTCGAGACATGCTCCTCAGCAGTGGGTACCAGTGTTGTCTTGGCCAGTTTGGAGCTATCAGGATTATCCTTGGACGTTCTTCCTTGATTTTTAGTAGTACTTTGTGTATCAAGGGAAGAGGTGGGAATGCATATGCTGTTAGGCCTTTCCAGCTGAAGGAGAGCGAATCCACTTTCCATGCTAGTGGGTGGAATGTCCTTGTGCAGAACTTTTGAGCTGGTGATTGAGAGGTGATGCGAATAGATCTATCTGAGGCATTCCCCATTTCTTTGAGATGGTCTTGAAGATGTCCGGGTGCAGCTTCCATTCGTGGGCATCCGATGTGGTTCTGCTTAATATGTCTGCTAGAGTATTTTCTTTTCCCGGTACAAATATTGCCTGTAACTGGATGTTGTAGCTGAGTGCCAGGGTCCACAGCTCCAAAGTCATTCTGCATAGGGCTATGAATGAGTGCCTCCCTGTTTGTTGATGTACCACATGACTGTGGTGTTGTCTGTCCTTATCATCAACTGGCCCTCTTGGAGAAATGGTTTGAACTTTTGGATTGCCAGTTTTACTGCCAGCATTTCTTTTAGGTTGATGTGCAGGTGAAGTTGATCCTGTGTCCACAATCCTTGCACGCATTTGTCCAGCATGTGGGCCCCCCATCCTAGGTCTGAAGCGTCTGTTGTGATGGTCTGGCTTGCTTGACATCTCTGCGAAAGGGTAGGCCTGGGTTTGACTGACATGCCTGAGCCCACCATAGGAACTCCTGCTTTAAACATGGAATTAGTGGGATTTCTGTTTCTAGGCTGTGTCTGTGTTGGGACCATAAATTCTTTAGGTACCACTGTAGTTTTCTCATATGTAGTCTGGCAAATGGGACCAAGATTATGCATGATGCCATGAAGCCCAAGGCCTGCAGTACTTTTCTTGCTGTTAACTTGTTCAGTTTTGTTAGTGCCAAGAAGTAAAGAGGGAGTTCTTTTGTTTTTCTGTAGTCAGGAATGCCATTTGTTTTACTGTGTCCAATTCAGCCCAAGAATGTCCTTGTTTGGGATGGTATCAGCCTTGACTTTTGAAATTGACTGTGTATCCCAGTGCTTGTAGCAAGTAAATGACCCTTTGTAAATCTGTTGTCAGCTTGCTTTTGTTGTCCCCTTGTAGCAGGCAATCGTCCAGGTATGGGTAAATTTGAATTCCCTGTAGTCTGCAATGGGCGATTACTGATGCCAGGCATTTTGTGAATACTCTGGGCAGTAGATAAGCCAAAGGGCAATGCTGAGAATTGATAGTGCTCTGATCCTGCAAGAAATCTGAGGTATCTTCTGCAGATTGGTCGAATGGGGACGTGCAGGTATGCCTCCTTGAGATCTAGAGTTACCAGCCAAGACTCCTTGCCCAGCATGGGAAGAAGTTGCTGTAGGGTCAGCATTTTGAATTTTGGGACAATGATGTATGTATTTAAGGTGGACAGGTCGAGAATTGGTCTCCAACTTTTTCCTTTCTTGGAACTAGGAATAGTCTGGAGTAGAACCCTTTCCTTGCTCTGCTGTTGGCACTCTTTCCACAGCTCTCATGTTTGCTAACTCCATTATCTGTTGTAGTGCCTCTGTTTTTGATTTGGAGGTAGATTTGGCATTCCTCTTTTGACTGGTAAAGTGTGGAAGTGAAACCGGTAACCTTGATCTATGGTTTGTAAAATCCACTTGTCTTTTGTTATGTAGTGCCAGTTCTTTGAAAATAAGGTTAACTTTCCGCCTAGAGGAGCTGCTATTTGTTCCCTGGTAGGCGGATTTAGGGTTAAGTCACTGTGGTTGTGCTGATGTAGTGGCAGTGGTTGTGTCTGTGCCTCTGTTGTTACCTTGCCACTGTCGTCCTCTGTAGGCACCTCCTCTGGATTGGTTTCTGCCTCTGGAACGTCTATTCCTGCCCCTTTGAAATTTTGTGGAGTCAGGAAAGGACCAATTTTGGCAGGCCAGTTCCTGCTAAACCTTGGGGTTGAACCTGCAAGAAATCTTTAACCGTTTGAACAGATTTTGCCTTTTCTTCCATTTTCTTCATAACCTGCTGGGCAGGTGTACCAAACAAACTTGTCTTATCCATAGGAGCATCTAGCAACTTAGCTTTAACATGATCCGGTAAAGCTTGCTCCTTTAGCCATGCATGCCTTCTTATCACTGTGCCAGTCATGGCTGATCTAAATGAAGCCTCCAGTGCATCATAGCCACATTTTAATGAATGGTTGCTAACCTGTTGTATGTTATTTACCATTTCTAATACATATTTCTTATCAAAAGATTCATCAGTGGTTAGTTTTTAGTTAACTGATCAAGCATAAACTCTTGGTATTGTATCATGTGAAACTGACAGTTTAAAGCTCTAGCTGAGAGAGTAGCTGAAGTGTAGACCTTTTACCCCATCTGTCTAATGACCTTGCTTCCCTTTCAGAAGGAATAGGGTTTTAGCTATGGTCGGCTACTGCCTTGGGACCCTGGGATATAGTTTCGGGTCTGCAAGTGGGGCCTTGTAAAGGTGGTGATGAGTATCTGGCACCCTGTAAAATCTGTCTGGTTTGGCAGGGGCTGGGGTAAAGAATCTGGAGCGGAGCAGACATCATTGAAAGCATCATCCACCACAGAGAGAACAGGAGGTATAGCTAAGGGCCTGTGCTGTGGGAGGTGCAGAAAGGTCCTAAGTCTTTTCTGGAGTCTGAAAATCCTGTTGCTGCCATTGGAACTGCTCGCATGGCATGTAAGGTTTCCCCAAAGGAGAATTCTTCTGGTGGGGAAGCAGCTGGAATGGATTCTTCAGCATCAGAATCTTCAAAATTGGAGAAAGGAGCCTCTGGCTGGTCAGTTATGTCTGATTCGTCAGCAGAATCATCAGAGGACACTGGCTCAGGGGGCTCTGCCCTAGGTCTCTTCTCTGGGGGCTGCGAGGCCCTGTCTGGTGAGATTGAGATCCTCTAATTAATGAAATTAAATCTTCTGCCAAAGTAAGCATTTGAGAACTAGCAGAGGGCCTGGTTGTGGGGGGTTTAACAGGCACTGTCTTAGTAGTCTTGGCTGCTTTAGCCCTGGCGAAGGCCTTAATGGACATGGCTGCTGGAGGCCTAGCAGCACCACGTGCTGGGGTAGAGACATCCAAGGGAATGGTGTCTGATAAGTCAGTGGCAACCACCGTAGTGGATAAAATTTCTGAGGCCGATTCAAGAGTGGTAGCAGGGGCCTCAGTTGTAGAGATAGGTTCAGCTGTACTTTGATCAGTTTTCTCGGTTTCGGCCGAAACCGAGACACTCATGTTTGCTTAACCATGGTTTCGTCCGAAACCGCGGACCGCTGAGTGTCGGTCTTTATCTTTGCGTTTTTGGCAGATTGGGTAGTCGGAGGATCCGGCGGCATAATGTACGCAAAATCAGAACCGAAAAACTGTTCTGCAAACTCCGGCGGCGCCTAAGCGTTCGTCGGTTGAAGGAAGCACAGGCGAACAGGCTGCTACGTCGTGGGCTGGGCCTAAACAAGGCAGACAATAAGAGTGGAAATCTTTATGAGGTATTTGTTTCCCACAGGTTAAACAATTATTAACTTTTTCTGACATCGGCTGAGGCAAGAAAGAGTCCCCAACGGGGTACTTAGCTTTAGAAGTCTTCGAAGTAGTATTCGGTAGAAGTAATCTCTGGATCCGACCGACCGGCACTTGCGAACAGCTTCTGCTTGGCCACGCAGCAAGAAAGACTGAGGAAAATGGCGTCGGCTGATGCTTTTATACCCGAAGACCAACAGAGATGACGTCGGGTGAAGTGCGACATCAGCCGAAGCCGGACCCGGACTTTGGAATCCGGCCGACTGAAGGGCTGCCTGACGACAGGACAACCCAGTTGTTATGACTGCAGATGCATCCATGAAGGACATCTGTACTAT
Organism: Protopterus annectens; assembly: GCF_019279795.1. Classification (NCBI taxonomy): domain Eukaryota; kingdom Metazoa; phylum Chordata; order Ceratodontiformes; family Protopteridae; genus Protopterus; species Protopterus annectens. The sequence continues at coordinate 473,145,482 of NC_056741.1, forward strand.
GTTCATCGTGTTTCACTGTTGCAGTCATAACTGTAGGGTGGAATCCCAAAGCAGTGAAAAAAGGGGGGAGGTTTAGACAGAAGAAGGGGCAGCAAGAAGACCCTGCAAAACAGCAGAGGCAAAGCCTGCCCTGGTCTTAGAATACAAAGGGAGATTGTAGTGCTTGGAAAAAGTATGCACAGAACTCCAAGTGGCAGCTTCCAAGATATCCTTGGTAGGAACTCCCCTGAGAAAAGCTGTAGAAGTAGCAGCTGCTCTAGTAGAATGACTTCTCACAGTACCTGGAAAATGTTTCCCATGATGAGTGTAACAAAATCTTATTCCAGAAGAAATCCATTTGGAAATAGTTTGTTTGGAAATAGCCTTTCCAAGAGAACTGGAGGCAAAAGAAACAAACAATTGGTTAGATTTTCTGAACTCTTTAGTCTTGTCCAAATAAAATCGTAACTGTCTGTGCACGTCCAAGGAATGCAAAATCCTTTCCCCTTTATTCTGAGGATTAGGAAGGAAGGTAGGAAGGTGAATTGTTTGATTCAAAGCCACTTTCGAAATCACCTTAGGCATGAAAGTAGGATTGGTCCTCAAGGATACTCTGTCCTGGTGGAAAATAAGGAATGGTTCCACAGCCATGAGAGCTTGCAACTCTGAGACCCTTCTGGCAGAAGTCAAAGCTAACAAAAGAACTGTCTTCCAAGATAAAAACTTAATATCTGAAGATGCAGCAGGCTCAAAAGGAGGCAAAGTAAGTTTTTCTAAAACATAATTAAGATCCCAAGCAGGAACAGGAGGGGTTCTGGGAGGCCTTAAATTCTTAGCCCCTCTCAAGAATTGTCTCACCAAAGGATGAGAAAAAACAGGGGGATCAGTATTGAAATGAGCAGAAATAGCAGAAGCATGAATCTTAATGGAAGAAAAGGAAAGTCCATTAGACAAAAGATCCGAAAGGTAAAGCAAAATAGAAGAGAGATCAGGTACCAGAGGGTCCAAGCCTCGGTCCTGCATCCAAATGCAAAATCTCTTCCATTTAGAGGCATAGGATTTCCTAGTGCTAGGTCGTCTAGCTTCCAAAAGAACATCCAAAACTTGTTTGGGAAGACTAGAAGAGATCAAATTCCTTTGAAGAGCCAAGCTGCCAGGCAAAGGGTCTTGAGATTGGAATGTAGCAACTGACCCTGATGCTGGGACAGAAGAGAAGTGTTCAGAGGGAGAATCCAAGGAGGTTCCAAGAACAGCTGCTTTAAAGTTGGATACCAAAACTGTCGAGGCCAATTTGGAGCAATCAAGATGAGGAACTTGGGCTTGTCCTGTTTTATCTTTAGTAAAATCCGAGGAAGAAGAGGAAGAGGAGGGAAGGCATATCCCGAAAGGTTTCTCCAGCTGAAGGACAGGGCATCCACTTTCCAAGCTGTTTTGTGGAATGACCTGGTGCAAAAGAGAGGCAGCTGATGATTGAGATGGAATGCAAACAGATCTATCTGGGGGCATCCCCAAACTGCAGTAATCTTGTCGAATAAGTTGGTGTCTAGCATCCATTCGTGAGGATCTAAAATGTTCCTGCTCAGGCTGTCTGCTAAGAGATTCTGTTCTCCTGGTATGAATTGGGCCTGGAGATGTAGATTCAGATTTAGAGCTGTGTACCATAAAGCCATAGCTAGTCTGCAAAGGGGGTACGAATGAGAACCCCCCTGTTTGTTTATGTACCACATGACTGTGGTGTTGTCTGTGCAAATCAAAAGAGGTCCTGGATGCAAAAGGTTCTTGAAGGCTAGAAGAGCATTTTGAACTGCCAACATTTCCTTCAGATTGATGTGCCAGTGAAGATGATCCTTTGTCCAGGTTCCCTGCTGGCAATTGCCTAGAAAATGTGCTCCCCAAGCATAATCTGAGGTCCGTGGTTATGATTTGAGAAGGTTGAGGAGGACGGAAAGGCTTTCCTTCGCTTAACGCACACCCTGGACCACCAAAGGAACTCTTTCTGGAGGCAGGGGATCAGAGGAATCAGAGTGTCCAGATCGTGGTAATGCTGCGACCATACACTTTTCAGATACCATTGAAGCTTTCTCATATGAAGCCTTGCATTTGGAATTAACAGAATGCAGGAAGCCATGTAGCCCAGTGCCTGCAGGAATTTCCTTGCAGTGAGCTGAGGTAGAGTTGCCAAAGTCTTGAAAATTGAAGCCAGCTGTATTTGTTTTTCTGTAGTGAGGAAGGCCCTTTGTAAGGTTGTATTTAAGAGGGCTCCCAGAAATACCATTTGTTGAGAAGGGATCAAATGTGACATTTTTGTGTTCACTGAAAATCCCAGTAGGAGGAGAAGACGTTGAACAAAATCCAGATGTTGAAGTAAAAGATCCTTGCTGTCTGCCTGAATAAGGCAATCGTCCAAATAGGGGTAAATCCGAATCCCCTGGAGTCTGCAATAAGCCACTACTGGTGCCAGGCACTTGGTAAAGACTCTGGGCGCAGTAGATAAACCAAAGGGCAGTACAGAGAATTGAAAGTGTCTTGAACCTGCCTTGAACCTGAGGAATTTCCTGCGTTCCTGCCTGATGGGAATGTGTAAATAAGCTTCCTTTAGATCCAATGTCACCATCCAGGCGTCCTGAGAGAGCATTGGAATCAGCTGCTGCAGAGTAAGCATCTTGAATTTTGGAATTTCCAAAAAGGTGTTTAACACAGAAAGGTCCAGAATAGGTCTCCATGAGCTTTGCTTTCTTGGAACCAGAAACAGTCTTGAATAAAAACCTTTTCCCATCTCTGAGAGTGGAACAGGCTCTATGGCTCTCATGGCCAGAAGAGCATCCACTTGATTTAAGGCCTCTGACCATTGATGTTTTGGCAGATATGGCCAACCGAAAGCCCTTGGCAAGGTATGAAAGTGGAATTTGTAGCCTTTTAAAATCACGTCCAATACCCATTTGTCCTGGGTAATACGAGTCCAATGTCTGTAAAAAAGAGACAGTTTTCCTCCGAGAGGGGCATCCAGGTAAAGAGGTCCTGTAGCCCAACCGAGAGAGTCATTGAGTTTGCTTCCTTTGAGATTGGGATCTGTCTTCTCCCCTTCTAGGTGAAGAAGCAGTCCATTGTCTCGATCTGTAGGAGGTCTGAGCTTGGCCACGACCTCTGGAGCGTCTATATCTTCCCCTTTGAGGCCTGTCAGACGTGGGAAAGGACCAATTTTTGGAGGGCCAATTCCTGGAAAATCTAGGAGGCTGAACTTGCAAGAAATCTGTCACAGTTTGCATAGATTTTGCCTTTTCTTCCATCTTTTTAATAACCTCCTCAGCCTTAGATCCAAAAGAACATCATGCTGAACAGGGGCATCTAATAATTTAGCCTTAACCTGTTCAGGTAAACTTTGCTCACGAAGCCAAGCATGTCTCCTGATAACAGTACCAGAGGCTGCGGCCCTGCAAGAAGCATCCAAAGCATCAAAACCACAATGCAAGCTATGTTTGTTCAGTTGTTCAGTTGCATGCAATACATCCTGTAGTTCCTTATCTTCTGCACATGCAGGAAGGGAGGCAAGCTTTTGCTTTAAAACAGACAAAAGAAATTGCTGATACTTAAACATATGAAACTGGCAATTTAAAGCCCTAACAGAGAGGGTAGCAGAAGTATATACCTTTTTACCCCACCTGTCTAAGGCACGAGAATCCTTCTCAGAAGGAATAGGATTCTTAGAAGTAGCAACTTTAGCAGCCTTAGAGCCCTGAGATATAGTTTCAGGATCTGCAGAAGGATTCTTAAACAAGAACAAATGAGACTCAGGAACCCTATAAAACCTATCAGGCTTAGAGGGAGCAGGAGGCATGGAGTCAGGATTCAAATTAGCCTCGGAAAAAGCATCATCCACAATGTCAAGAACCGGAGGGACAGCCAAAGGCCTATGTTGAGGAAGAAGAAGAAATTCTCTAAGCCTCTTCTTGGAAGCAGAATAATCCTGACCTTCCCAATGAAAATGTTCCCTCATCTCATGTAAGGTTTCCCCAAAAGAAAAATCTTCAGGCGGAGAGGCAGAGGGCAAGGAGTCCTCAGCATCCGAATCCTCATAAGGAGGAAAAGAATATTCCTGATCAGAGGAAGAGACAGAAGATATAGAAGCCTGGTCAGAGGAATCCATAGGAACATCCTGTCGAGGCCTTTTCTCAGGGGGGGGGGGACCCCTAATCATAGTAAGCAAATCTTGGATGGATGTCACCTCCCTATATACCAGTATTCCCCATTGGGCAGGACTTTTGGCCCTGCAATATTGGTTGGATAAGGTTAATATCTATAAGCCTGGTTTTAATACCCTCTTGGTATGCATGACTGAACAGGTCCTGATTCACAATGTGTTCTTTAAGACAGATGTTTTTGGCAGACACAGGGCAATGCTATGGGGGCTTCTTTTGCCCCCATTTATGCAGACTTATTTATGGCGTATGTGGAGGACCAGGTAATTTATGACATCAGTCACAATATCTATATTAACAAGATGGACATTTGTAGGAGGTATCTTGATGACTGCTGGATGGTGTGGAGAGCTAGTGAGGAATTCCTTTTTGAATTCCTTGCGTATCTAAATGGCAATATATGGGGGATTGAGTTTAAGCTGACATTTTCTAGATCTGAAATTACGTTTTTGGATGTTTTGGTAAAAAGAACGGACACCAACACTCTTGAAAGTGAGATATTTAGAAAATTTCCTCAATTCAATACCTTATTACATGCCACTAGTTTTCACCCCCAGCATGTCATCAAGAACATGCCTAAGTCCCAATTCCTTCGTGTCAGAAGGATTTGTTCCAGTTCCTCCACATACGACCATCACAGGAGGGATCTTATCACCAGGTTTAAAAGTAGGGGTTATGTAGGGGGTGACATCACGAGGGCCAATCGTTTTGCAAATCAGCAAGATAGAACTGATTTATTATTCTATCAAAATCGGGATCATGTCAAGTCAGATTTGCTTAGATTGGTTACAACTTATAGGAGGAATACAGTTGGATTCATGAACATTATCCGTAAGTATTGGTATCTGTTAAAATCGGATAATGCTTAGAGAAATATGTAGGGGACCGGTGTCATTACTCATTTCGGAAAGGGCGGTCTTTGGACTCTCTTTTTAGTCATTACAAGAAGGTTTATTACAGAGATACATGTTCCATTACTCAAGCTCACCTTTTTACAGGCCCTGTTTTTGGATGCTATCCATGTGGTCATTGTACCGACTGCCCTAGGGTGTTGAAATGTCGGACTTTTTCTTCACAAAATTGTCCACAAGTTTATGATATATTATGTTTTGCCAGTTGCAGTACATCTTGGGTGATTTATCTGGCCCAGTGCAATTGTCGAGCTTTCTATGTTGGACAAACTTCCCGTCCTTTTAAAGTTAGGATAGGGGAACATCTTAATGATATTAAAAACAAAAAGGGGTCCAGTTCATTATATAAATACATTTCTAAACACCCTATGGGCAATTTTTGTTTTATGGTCATTGATCACATCAAGGACAGACATGTCAAATCCCATGTTCTACATGATAAGCTCACTTATAAAGAGAAAATGTGGATCATCAAACTAGGGTCTCTGTTTTCCCCTGGCTTGAATGATCATTTTTGAGGCATCCAATTCATATAGTTGTTGTTATATTTTTGTTCTTATATTTGGGCTTATATACTCATTTATATAATTGGGACAACTGGGTTCATTTGTAACACGTCATGTATTTTTGAACTAGTGCACTGTTTTATTGATGCATTAGAGGGCACTCCATGCTTCCTATATGAAGTTTATATAAGTTGCAAGACAGGAAGTTAGTTTTTGTCTTTATTTTGTACATCATGTTTGGTTGCTGATGAAGAATTTACCGAAACCGGTACAACCATGTTGGTGTACGGTTATGTTATGTTGCTGTCTTGAATTTGGACATTAAATGAAGATTGCCTGATTCCAGGAGTTTAGTGCTGGCTTTTCTTTTTTAACTTTGAGCTGTAATAAATTTACCAGGTCTCCTCAGAGTTGGTTCCACTGTGTCCGGAGCTGACCAGGCCTTTTGAGCCACTACAGGCATAAGTGGGTCGAAAGGTAGAGAAACCCAGGAGGTGGAAGGTCGGGAACCGAAAGCGTCCAGGAATACATACTCATCCTCGGTAGGGGCTAGGGGATTCCAGTTCCTCTCCTGCCTAAGCAGTTTTAGGATGTCCGAGAAGGAAACATCTTCAGAGGGGGATCTTGGGAACCCTTCCGATTCATCTAAGTCTGTATCAGAAGTGGCAGACTCAGGGGAGTCAATGTGCTTCCTCTTGCACTTCTTCGTTCGAGGGGGCTCCTCTGAGTAATCAGGGAAGGCCTCGGAAGAAGAGGAAACACCCAATGGGGTGTCCTGGAGCATCGGTTCTCTACGCTTGGGGTCTGGAGGAGGAGCAGAGGTTGACACAGACACTACGGGGGATGGAGCCGGTGGGGCTGGTAGTGGAGCTGACTGGAGGACAGCACACTCCACATGACCTCAAAGGCGTCCCTGCCTCGAGGCAGAGAAAGCTCCGGTTCCGAAGAAATACGAATCTTTCTCCGCGCCAAGGGGGACGGCTCCGAGGTCGATGTTGGAGCAGAGCTCACCTGCGCCGATGCTCTGAGAGGAAGAACGGAGTCGGACAAGGATCCGATGCAACTCGCCCCCTCGGAGCAGACAAGGGAGCCCCGTTGTCCAGATTCCTCGATCAAAGGTACTATGAGGGAATCGGAGCAGACGTCGGAACCGAAGGAGATATGGTTATCAGAGCCGACGGTTCCACTACTTGAACCCCAACGAACGCCGGCTCCGAGCTCAATGGAGTCGCTCAATGGAGTCAGAGGAGGAAGAGAAAGGGAGGTGGATGGAGCCGATACCTGTTGAGGAGGGCTAGACAATATTTTAGCTAGTAGGTAAAGAAGAGAACAAAGTCCAAGCCAAAAATGGATTTTATTGCAAAAACAAACACAAGAACAACAATTGACCTAGGTTTCGTCCTATCATACGGACTTCTTCAGAATAATGATGCCTGCATAAAGCCACACTTTATATCTGAAGGCTCACACACATAGTAAACTAATTAATCAAGAAAAATTAGCCAACAATCAATTAAATATTAAGGTAAATTCCGAGAATAAATTCATGATAAAAACATAAAATATAACAAATACTAATCATAAAAACAAATATTTAAACAAACAATAATGACAAAAAACCCCAGAAACATATAAATGTATATCAAACAATAAATATATACTGCCATGAAAAACAACCTGAATAAATATATGCAAATAACTAAAATGTACACTAAAATTAAATGTATTCACCCTTTGCCCATAATATGTTTAAGCTTGAGCATGGGCTTAATTGCACAATAGTCGTTAAGACCAGGGTAATTTTGTGCATCTAATCTTAGTTGCCATTTTAGCTCACTTAAATCCAAATGAACATCCAAAATCCTACCCTGTTAGTCACACTTGATCTGTTGCAAAACGCAAAATTTAAAAACATGTCCAATGTGACAAACAATGTGTCTGGCTAAAGCATTAGTGGGCTTACAATGTTTAATATCCAAAATATGTTCCTTAACCCTCTCTCTAAAAAGCCTACAAGTTTTGCCCACATAAAAAGCCGTGCAGTCATGTCATTTAGCAAGGTAAACAACATTCTTGGTGTAACAATCAAAATGTCCCTTGATTAAAATGTGATAGTTGTTAACCAAAAACTTACTACCTGTTGGTAAAATATGGTGACATGTGGAACACCTTCCACATTTAAAATTACCAAAAATCCTATTATTTGATGGACCTTTGGAAAAGGAGCATCTTTCAAAAATGTCTTTAAATGATAAATCCTTTATATATATAAATGTAGACATGTTACCAAATTTTGATCCAACATTTCTGTCCAATTGTAAGATGCCCCAATTCTTATTAACCATCTGTGTAATCCAGTCAGAATCCCCATTAAATGTAGAAATGAACATTAGTGGAGAGTTCCCCAAGTGGTGTGGTGTAGTGGACACTGCAAAAGAATAGATGGTACTATCGGATTTGAGGATAGATTTGTAAAAACCAGTATCTCTTTTATTTCTAATCTCATTAAACAATTCCATACATAAATTCTTAGGGTAACCTCTATTCAAAAATAAGGTAATCATAAAATTTAATTCATCCACAAAATCTTTTTCATCACTAACCATCCTAGCTGCTCTTACCATTTGACCTTTTACAATGGCCCTTTTCTGATGGTTAGGATGCCAACTGTTTTACTGGAGGTATGAATTAGAAAAAGTAGATTTCCTATAAATGTTAGATTTAATTAAACCGTGTACCTTATCAGTAGTTAATCTAACATCCAAATATGTAATAGTGTCTGAATTATATTCATGTGTGAATTTAAAAAAACATACTGTGCTATTAATATATTCAGTAAATGCATCCAGGATGGCTAACTCACCCTCCCAAATGATAAATATATCGTCCATGTACCACGTATATGTTTTAATATACTTACTAAATTCACTAGTGAATAAATAATGTTCCTCCCAATATGCCATGATATAATTGGCATATATGGGGGCACATGCAGCCCCCATAGCCACTCCAGTACGTTGCCTAAAATAATGCCCTTCCAAAAATAAAAAATTGTTTTGCAAAACCACTTCCATTAGTTTAACAAAAACATTAATTTGGTCTTGCTCGAAAATACCTGTTACCATCAACTGGTGTTCTAACCAAGTTAATCCAATATCATGTGGAATGACCGAAAATAAATTACAAACATCAATGGTAAGAAAAGTAATGTTGTTATTAAATTTAAAAGCCTTTACCCTCTCCAAAAAATTCCATGAATCCTTAGTAATATGTGGAAAAGTACTCAGACCTGGTTTCATATGATGATCCAAAAATTGGCTAATAAAACATGTTTTACTTCTCTTACCAGCTACGATAGGTCTGAATTTAACATTATCCAACCCTTTATGAATTTTGGGTATACCAAAAATACCACTAACCACTGGGTACGGGTTGCTCATACATTCATACTCAACTTCGGTCAATTCACCCTGGAACAACATATCTTCCAACAAAAGGTCCAATTTCCGATGAGCAATATTAATTTCATTGATACTGGCTTCTACATAATTATCCTCCATAAGCATAGACATCATAATGCTAACATAATCGTTATTATCCACTACAACCACCCCATTACCTTTATCGGGCTTCATTATGCGTATGTTCTCAGTCTTTACTAAAGTGTCCATCAATAGATACTCCTCATCTGTCATATTTAAATATGGTTGTCTTGTCCGCTGTTTAAAATGTTCCCTAATATCCAATTCACACATTTTTTTCAAAAATAGCAACCATAGGATTTAAGGGTGGATTGAATGTACTTGATTTTGACAAAATATCCTGTTTATCAATTGTATTGATTGTATTAGCAGCATCAAAATGTACTCTTAAGTTCATTTTTCGTGTGAACATTTTTAAATCAATAAGGGTGTCAACCAAATTACCCTTTCTACACGGAACAAAAGTAAAACCCTTAGAAAAAAGGTTAACGTACTCAATGCTAAAAGAAAAATTAGAATAATTATATAATTTAAAATCATGAGCATTATTATCCATAACCACTGGATTACTCAAAATACCATATTGTGAATCATCAAAAATATCCCCCCCTGAAGTAGGCAAACCCGTCTCAACAACATTACAAACACTGTTGCTAACAACATTGTTACATGTAACAATCCTGGTACTGCCTATCTGCTGTTCAAAATCCTGTTCTATATTAACAGATGCCACAAGATTACTATTATCTTCCGATACATTTATATCACCCTCACCAGTCGATGTAAACATAACAATAGTCGACCCTGGTTCATTAGAACAACTTGCACCCATTTGGTTAATGACATTTGTACACATGTTAAAAGTAGAATCAGTGCAAGTCACATAATTGTGAGCTTCATTTAATGTTGATTCAAAGCTGGCCGACGTGTTATAAATTTCAGCCATAACAGTGTGCGTACTTAAATTTATCAAGGTGCCTTGAGAATCATCAAGACCGGTAACACATTGGATATCTTGTACATTATCATTCATATTACCACTTAATTGAAACATAATTGATGAACAGTTAGTCAAACAATGCTCACCCGCAGTAGTTTCATCCCGAACACTACCGACATTAACATTCACAGTTCCCTCTAGTCCGTCCAAATTAAATGAACTAAGAATTTCCAGAGCACCGGTGGGCCCATTATCAAAAAAATCATGAACATGTTGCTTGCTCAGCATATAATCCCCCAAAACAACATCAAAAACAGTTTCCCCAGCAAACGGATGAGTAAAATTGTTCACCTTCGTGATTTCCAAGTTCCGTTCTGAAAATTGTTTGTGGGTTGCCTCGCTTTTGGTCGTGCCCCTAACCGACCATACTCCCTCTCTTCGTATGGTGGTTCCCTGTTCCGAATCCTTTCCAAATGCCTTAACCCCTCTGCTAAAGGGCTCACGGCTCCAATGTTTGAATTTTTATCAGCTACCTGCTTCTCCGACGTCATGATCTCGTCATATTCTGTATCCTGATTGGTTGACTCGTCCCGGTTGCCGTGCCTGCGAAGATCACCCTTTGATTGTGGATAAACTGTACCCGCATCATATACTTTGATGTCTCGTTTAATTTTTTGAAGTTTCTTTTTGTAAATAACTTCACAACTACAGTCAACTTCATTTAAAATATTGATATAATTGGTGTAATACTGGTCAAATAATAAATCCTTAACAATACCATCATTGATACACTCAAGGTCTGCAAGATATGCATCGATTTTTTGCTGATTAAATTTGGCCATAATATCTAACCCTGTTTTATTAAAAAGTACATGTAATTCATTGATCATCTCAGTGTTACCCGTCAATCCCATTCGGATATCTCCACACGCATAAGCCCTTCGGCACCAGTCCAAGCTCAATATTCCTGACCAAATAGCTATTTTCTAATTGAGTTCTCCGCAATTTAAATAACTTGGCTTCAAACAGCCTGAGTTGTTCGGCCAGGGTCTGATTGCTCTTAGACTTGGGATTGTCTTTAGAAATACTATCAGCTTTAAAGCTGAAATTGTTGTTTTTCCAGCGCTCACTATTGACCCCGATAGAGCCACCATCTCCGGAATCAGGTCGCAAAGCAGTAGTAACTTTATTTGGAATACTTGCAACATTATTCACATCAGAACCAACCAAAATAGGTGAAGTTGGTATGGCTTGAGTCAACGGCAAACCCGAACTTCCAAATAATTGTAAAGTCAAACCAGAAGACTGTTTCTCAGTTAACAATTTAATTTGAGCAGTATGCTCCTTCAGTTGCTCATTAATTTGATGCAATAAGTCCAAAATATCAGCTGAGGAAGCAACGTTCTCCATCAAGCAACAACAAAACCAACCAGGAACCAGAAAAACACCAAGAAGGTAAAGAAGAGAATGAAGTCCAAGCCGAAAAAATTAATTAATCAAGAAAAATTAGCCAACAATCAATTAAATAATAAATAACTAAATTAAATATTAAGGTAAATTCCGAGAATTTTTCTTGATTAATTAATTTACTATGTGTGTGAGCCTTCAGATATTAAGTGCGGCTTTATGCAGGCATCATTATTCTGAAGAAGTCCGTATGATAGGACAAAACCTAGGTCAATCATTCTTGTGTTTGTTTTTGCAATAAAATCCATTTTCTGCTTGGACTTCGTTCTCTTCTTTACCTTCTTGGTGTTTTTCTGGTTCCTGGTTGGTTTTAATATTTTAGCTAGTGCCTGTGATTTTAGCAACCTACTTACTATTCTCTCCACATCATGATCCGACAGCCTAGAGGATCGAGAGGAGTGTGAAGAACGGTGGCTACGTTCACTTTGCAATAATGGAGAGCCAGGAGCCAAATGAACTGACTCTAATGAAGGGGACCTCAGCCTTTTATGGCTCCGAGATGGCTTTGAAACATCCGATGGAGCCGACGGAGGGGTTGTCTTGTCGGTGTCAGCTGGAACTGACATACTCGGTAAATCCTGTACCGGACTCGGCTCCGAAGGTGGAGCCAATGGTTTAGAGGATTTTGGGGGTTTGACTGGCTGTGAACTCTTTGCCGGTGAATCCTGAGGTTTTAACAGACCCCTAAGGATCAATTTGTTCTTCCGTTCCTGCAGGACTCTTGGACTAAAGGCATGGCAGACAGAACAAGAGTCCTGCAGGTGAACAGCACCCAAACAATAAACGCAACTAGTGTGCCCGTCTGTCAGAGACATTTTCTGACAGCACGAGTCACACTTTTTAAATCCAGATAGTTTAGCTTCTTTAGACATAACTCAACCACAAAAAAACAAGCACCAGAAGACAAACACAGATAGAAAAAAATTAGACTCTAGTCAAAGTACAACAGACTACGTATATATATATATATATAACAATCTCCCTTTTTTTTTAATAAATGATAGCAAAATCAGAAGGAAAGAAGAGCCTCTAAGTTAAATGGCTGTCCTTGGAAAGGGAGTGGGGGAGGGGAGAACTCTCTAACTTAAACGAGTTCTACTAAAAAAGGGACTATAAAAGAACAAGGTACTCAACAACACACATGTAATTTATCTTATAGTTTTATGGAGTATAAGAACATATTTCTACACAAAAAATTTGGAAATACAAGCCTGAGTCAGAAAACGGCACACCTCGCAGTTGAAGTGGCAAACGAGATCTGGGTAGCTATCGCTAGGCATCATGGGATAAGGGGTAGCCTCGAGCCAGTAAACAGCTCTCGAGCTACTGAAGATGGCCGAGTTGGAGCCGAGGATCGGCTCCGATTCCAAACAGCAAGAATGAAGGCGAGATAGACAACTTAACATCCTATCTTTAGGTAAGAGAAAAAAGGCCAGTCTCTCCAAATTTAAAAGAAAAAACAGCTACTAGGTATTATCAAATGCCAGTGTTTTAGAGACAATAACTAATAAGAGATTAGAAGAATAATGTATCTTATACTGTTATCCATTATTTCACTTAACCAAAGCAGAAACATGCCCTAATTTCACTTAACCCAATCCAGTTTCTCACACAAGCTTAATTTTCTTCTTATACAAATAATACATAGTTGATAACTGCTCTCACAACAACTATCCTCAATAATACATTTTTTTTTATTTTTTATTTTTTTTTTCAAAATTTTTTTTTATTTTGAGTTTTCCAAACAAAGACCAAACAGCATCAACAATGTATTAATATACTGGGTACAGAATTAAAGGTGAACAGTATTTATACAGCAACATGAAACTTCAATATTTACAACTGTACAAAAGTGACATCAATTATTTTGTTGCATCCGTTTATCAAGCTTACCCTGTTATGGAGAAATCTTGTCATTACCTATATGTATAAATGCTGAAGGTATAACTTTGCGTATAAATGCCTGTGTCTTTATGATAATGTGGGTGGATTAAGCTAGCAGAATGTTAAATATCTGTTCCCATATTTTTAGTTTCTTAATACTGTTATTTTTTGCATCAATTACCTATTTATGAGCTAGAATGATGTTTATTCTGTCCCCCCATTTGGATGCTATGTATAGTTTCATTAATAGGAATAATGTGATATGTATGGTCACTTGATTATGGGATATTCCTGGGGGGATGTGAAGTAGTGTGTATTCCCATGTAAGAGTTGTTTTTTTTTTTTTTTAATGAGTTCCATAATTTAAATATGAATTCGCAGCTCCAAAACACATGAGTTAGCCCTGCTTCCTCTGACCTACAATATGGACAGTTTGATGAATTAGAAGAAATAAATTTGTGTAATACTGAGAGGGTAAGATAGGCATTGTTGCTGATCATGAGTTGTGTGTAAGTTAACTTTTTCAAAGGCAATGCTTTATGTGTTAATGTTACCACTTGATTTAATTGTTGTTTAGTTATTGATGAGTTACTTTTAAGCCAGTAGTTAAAAATAAGTATATTGTCTTGGAATTTGATCTCTGCTTTTAATTTGTATGTGTTGGATAACATTTTTCTTCCCCGAAAGCATTGTGTTCCATAGAGTTTCACAATCGGTTATATCTACCTTGTTTAGTTTGGTGTTTTGAAGATGTTTGGAACATACTTCTCTAATTTGTCTCAAGAAAATTGTGTACAAGTTTGGTAAATTAAGTTGAGCTCTCAAGTCTGTAATTGAATAGTTGTGGTAAGGGTAGAGATCTCGAATTCTCAAATCTTTTAATAAAGGGTAGTTGTTGAGATTTATCATTGAGTTGTTAATTTTTAAGTTTGGGTTATTATGGACTGGTTGAAATATGTCCATTGCTGGCCCAAGATCTAGGGAAGTGAACAACTTTTGAAGTATAGTAATGAAGTGTTTTAGAGGATCAATGATCTTATAAGCGGTTATATCTTTTGTGGTTAGAAAAGGAGGATCTCTAGAATTAATTTCTAGAGATTTGATATAGCTGTGATATATTTTCAGCCAGATAGGAGACCATTTGTTGGTTAAAGGGGCAAATTCTGCTATTTTTAGTATTCTGCTACTACTGATAATGGTATAGTGTAATTTAAAATCTGGTAAGTTTAAACCCCCTTTTAGCTTTGGTAGAGATAGTTGTTGGTATGATATTCTTGTTTTTTTAGGCTCCCAAATGAACTTGGCCAGGAATGTGTGTATTTGTTTGAATAATTTACTATGTATTACCACTTGTGTGGTTATAAATGTATAAATAACTCTGGGGAGGATATTCATTTTGATTACTGAGACCTTGGATAGGAATGGTATTTTGAGACTGAAAATGCTAGACTGCAACAAATGGAACATATTCCATTTATTCAGAATATTATTCTGATAAAAATCTTTCTTGTTTTGGAAAAACGTAATCCCGAGATATTTGGTTGAGTCTTTTATTTTAATTGTGTCTAAAAGTGGAATTAATGATAATAGTTTGGGAGGATTTAAGGGGAAAATAATTATTATTATTATCATTATTTTTTTTTAATTAAGTTTACAATTAGATATGCTTGAGAAATAGTCAATTGCTTTGGGTATGTCAGTGCTGGGGGTGGTGAAGCAAATGTTTAAATCACCAGCGAAAGCTGTGTAAAAGATTTTGGACTTGAAGATAGATGGAGGGTTGTGATATGTCTTCTGTTTAATGTACAGAAACAGTAGTTCGAGGTATAGATTGAATAAAAAGGGGGATAAAGTGCATCCTTGTCTTGTCCTGTTTTTAATCTTTATTCTGTTTGATAAAGTTCTGTTAATATATAGGTTACTATACGGGTTTTCATACAGTATTTTAATTATTTGTATAAATTTACTAGGGAACACAAAATAAGGTAAGAGTTGAAGTAAGAACGTGATATTCACCCTATCAAACGCTTTATGGGCGTCAACCACCATTGTGTATATGGGAGTTTTCTTAATGTTTGCAAAGGTCATCAAGGCTTCAAGAGTTAAGGTGTTATCACAACTCTATCTAGATGGAGTAAAACCTGATTGTTCAGGGGAAATAATGCTGGTTATAATGTTCTTTAATCTATTCGCTAGAATTGAAGTAAGAATCTTAGCGTCTATGTTTAGTAATGATATTGGTCTGTAGCTACTAGGATCTTTAGGATCTGTTTGTTCTTTGAAAATAAAAATGTTTTTTGAGGCATTAAAGTATACATCATTTATTTTGTTGTTTATTATGTAGTTTAGTACCTGGTGTAATATTTTAGCAACTAGTGGTGCTATGCACTTGTAAAATTCTGGTGTGAGGCCATCCGGCCCTGGAGCTTTATTTGTTTTTAGATTTTTAATTGTGTTGATGATTTCTTTGGTTGATATTGGGTTAACAATAATACATTTAATCCCTACTAACAACCACTTCTATGAGCTAGTACTAACAGAGAAGTTAAACAATCGCAACTATTTTCATTCAGGAAGTGCTGATAATTTTATCCATTTTGAAATAAATACCCACTTTTAAAATTTCTGTAACTAGTGTAAATATGAAACAGTTTAGCTTATTAACTATTTAGTCTATCATTTATTTCAATGGATATGAATACCACTCCCAGATCACACCACTGGAAGCTCGTAACTTGAACTGATTAATGTCAACATAAAATGCCAATATAAAATTAACAACCAACCCTTTAAGCATTTAGTGTTTTTGCCTAATGGGATAGTCCAACTGGGCAAAGTGCCCATTTAAACAGTACTGTACCTGCTATATGTACTTAAGCAGCCACATTTATGTTCCCTTAAGGCAGTTCATGGGTGGGGGCCTTGAGTGGAGATCCTGGCAGGAACAGAAAATCTTATAAGAGGATATGGGAGGGGTGGACCAGGAGCAGAAGGCTGGGAATACCAACCGGGCAAGAAAGAGGGATGGGAGGGAGAAATGTACTAGATGCTGCACTAGGGTATACCCGCCTACTGGCCAGAAAGCATCAAGAGGGTAAAATGAAGAAAAGGAGGTTGAAGCCTGTGTTGCTGGCATCTAAGAGGTGGGTGCTGGAATGCCCATCTCTTAGAAGAAGCACAACAAGAGGGCTCTGTTCTACCAGACCAGTAAGACTGATGCTGAGGAGACTGCTGTCAAGTGAATCAACATGTAAGAATCTAAGAAGCTTTAAACAGAAAGAGGTGACACCAGGAAGGTGTCCATCAAAACTGTCAGCACCAGTTGAGGCAGCATCCATGAAAAAAGTTCCAGCAGGAATCACTAGCGAAGACCCCCTGACACCTAAAAACTATGCAGACAAGTATAACGGCTCTTGATGGAATACTAGCATCACATGTACAATTTTTTTGGCTGCTACCCTCTATATTCAGCTGTTAAAAATGTTGGTGACTACCCACCTGGAGGAGGGGTAACAGGTTAAGGACAGGGAAGTGGCGCTAGCTGGAATCTTGCAGAAGTAACAGCACAATATTTTATTACAATATCAGAAGGCAAATGTACTTCAAAAAAATCAAAAGCCTTGATCATCATATTAGGTTGACTGTACTGAACAAAAAGGGCTTTCCCTCCCCAAAACTGCATGGTGGAAAATCCTTGTACCTAGATGTCTTGTGACAGATGCCAAGACAGAAACCAGACAATGTCAGACTTTTTAAAAGTCGAGTAGTTACTGGAAGAATGATGCCTGTCTGGAATAAAAAAGAAGCAACTGAAGTACAGGGACAAGCAAACACCATCCTATAGCCTAGTGTGCTGTGTGTTGCTTCAAGGGAAGTTTTCCAAGATCTCATCTAGCACAACTTGGTCACTTCATTAATTAAAGTTAGTACAGACTAAGCATCTAAGGTTGAAGTGGTGCAGTCCAATGAAATATAACCATTTAATGTACCTGCTAGCAGGTAGAAGTGGCTTGCCACAGATACTTATAAAACAGATGACAGGGATTTGCAAGCAGCCAAGATGATGAGTCTCATCTCTGCAAAAAAAAAAAAATCCATTTTTCCTAACAAAGCAAGAAAGTTATCGTTCACGATGGACAGAGTAAAGAAAATGAAAGAATAATGAAGGAAAAGATTCACACACACACACACACACACACACACACACACACACACACACACACACACACACACACACACACACACACACACACACACACACACACACTCACACACACACACACACACACACACACACACACACACAGACCAAAACAACTCTCAAAACTTATCCAGTCTGAACATATACACAGTGTGAAAAAAAAGAGTAGTAATGTTGCACTTCAGAATGGGAATGGGGATGACGGCAACACAGATTAGCACAGGTTTGTAGGACTATACTAGTCTAAAAGCCACTGGGGCTCTTGTAAACCTGGTCATGCTACCCAAATGTGACCCAGAAATTTGATTTGTAAAGGGGTGAATTACTGATTTCCTCTGTTCATAAAAGACACAGGTGTCAGTCAAGGGGTGAATTTCCAATTACCCACCCACTGGTCCAAGTAGCTCTTAAATAGGGTTAGGGAGGAACTCTGCTTCATAATGGACCCTGTTTCACAGAATGGGAATTCTGAGAAACATAACTCTCTCCAACATGTCCTATTTCTGTCGCAATCAAAATGTTTGTCTTTTGATCTAGTAGTTCTGATGCTGTTTATTTTGTGGATGTAAAAAAGGTTCATTAAAACAGGGTCTGGGGATACCTTGTATGCCAGGCAAAGATCACCTCTCAGTAGTCTGTATGATACACAGCAAAAAGAAAGTATTTTCAGGTGATCAGCATAGTACATTTTGTTTACTCCCCGTATTCTTTTTGCAAGGAACCTCTGTGGTCATTCCAGTTGCTGCATGTGTCTGTTTAGGTGCATTCCAAAAGGGGCATTATACTCTATGATGAGTCTGTTGAGGGCGGAGTAGAGTGGCATGATGACCAAAGTTTTACCTACTGTGCAGTCCTAATGCCTTTGGCATACAACTTAGCTTACCAAAGATGGACTTCTTACAGCAGTATGTCTTATGTCTCCATTTGGAAGCTACTGAAATATCTGCTAAGAATGTCCGATTTCACAACAGCTACTTGTAAAGTGAATTACTTTTGGACTGCTCAAATAAAACCAAAAGGAATGCATGTCCCCCATATACCTTGTTACTAGGTAACAATCTCCACTTTCTTACCTGCTGCTTGTCAAGTCAGTAAATGAACGGATGTCCCTATATCTGTTGCTTGCAAAGTGAATAAATTAATGCATGTCCCTATACTTGCGCATTACACAACTGCTGCATTGTCTGTGCAGCTTTATACCAGGTCTTAGGAATAGCTGAGATAATGAATGCTTTCATATTAAAAAAAAAGCTTCCTGCACTTCTTTTATACTTATGTGCTGGGGTCTGAAGGGAAAAATCCCACATACATTGTACCATGAGGGGCTAAAATTGTGACTGAAGCACAATCTGGAGATTGCTAAGAAAGTTGATCAAGTTACAGATTCAATGTAAACAAGTATTTTGATGCTGCTAGCATACTTAATGCTGACTGACCAGCTCACTGCTTGGCAGCCTTTCAAAGAAATGCAAATTTATGGTAAAGACATTTAATTATGTTACTGTTTAAAACCACACAGTAAAAGGAGAAATTCTGTATAATTTTATAGTATTTTACTACTTCCTTGAAATGTAACATGAAGTACTTAATAAAATAGTATTCGTTGAAAAGTGCACAAGTGGTTAGTGCTCTTATGCCACAGAGCCTGTTCTGTAGTTTGGTTTCCAGATGGAATGCATTCATGAACAGTGTGCAAGTCCACCCTGCTGCATCTGTATGCATTTTTGCTAGATGCTCCGGTTTCCCTGTATATCCCAAAACACACGTGATGTAGAAATTCTCTAAACTGCCCATAGATACAAGAGTGTGTGTATGTTTCTGTGTGTGGGGGGAGGCATCCTGCTGTAATGAACTGTCACCCCATCCAGAATTAGTTTCTCTGCCTTCTGCCCACTGGCACTGGAAAGCCTTTGATTAAATTGTGAGGAAGTGCACTAACTTAGAACTGGTACAAATGAGGGTAAAATAAAACATATGGTCAAAAGACAGATGTTTGATCCCTGAAGTTTTTTCTTAGATGGAGTCGTACATATAGTACTGTACTTGTATTCTTCATATAGTACTGTACCTGTGTAGGAAGTGATTCATAGAAGAGCAGTGAAACAGAACCCTGCAAAGGCCAGATCAATCTGAAGGATGGAAATCATGCACAGACATTCTCTACAAAATACTTTTGCCTTGAGAAAGACTTTGTTAAAGGGAACGGTCCTTGATTGTGTCCATAAAATGTTAAAAGTATAGCCCGAGAACTATGGTTAACAGTTTTGATTGGCAATGATTTACTTAGGTCTTCAGTATTAACAGAACTAGAAGAAAAACATAAAGAAGGTGACTATCCCTCTTTAAAGAGGAGACATCAGTCTTCCATGACCCATCTTGAAGGTCTTAAGTCATGTTTTCTTTTTTATTGCTGTTACTTAAACAAAGATGCACAATTTACATTTTCTTAATGGACATACCAGTCAGTGTGATTTCATTTTTATTAGTCTTGATTATAACATTCATTTTAAAGTGCTAATGTTGTTGTTGTTTGTCTTTCGGCTTTTCCCAGTTAGGGGTCGCCACAGTGGAACTTCAGTCCGCTAATGATTGCCAGTTGTTTTTTTTTTTTTTGGTGTTGAGTTGCCAGCCCGATGCCCAACCTTCAGCGAAGGCACGGCTATTCAACGCATGTCTTTCGAACGACCACTCGACCGCGGGGAGGACATGCAGACTCCAGACAGAAGGCACTCCCAACACAAGCCGAAAATCGAACGGGAGAACCTCTTGCTGTGAGGCAACAATGCTACCGCTGCACCACCGCAGAATCATTTTAAGGTGCTAATGCTTTTTAATATTCCTACATAACTCTCTATTTTACTAAGACATCGTTCTAAACAAATCATTATGGAGAAAAATCATGTAACACTCACACAATTTACTTATTCTGACTTTCATCTGGTATGAAAGCCAGAGCTGCAGTGCAAAATGTCAAATGATATTTGACTGACCCAGGATTTGATTAAATCTGGTCAAATTGTGTGAGCGGACCATTAGTGCAAGACAAAGACATGCCCCCCAGACTCATGATAGGGCCCATTCAGGTGATTCAGTATTGTGGAATTTACTTCTATGGACTCAATATTTTGATGTTTTTGTTTGTGCCATTCGACATTTCAGAACATAATAAAAATGGATACATAATTTACTTATTCTACCTGGGATGAAATGGAATTCATCTTTTAGCCAACCAATTCCTAAGTCATCCAAGTTCTTAAACCCATTAACTATTACATGCCCAGCACACTTATTACCATTACAAACTATTATTTTTAGTCTTTTCTTAAGATCCCTTTCTTCATTAATACTATTTATTATGTCCTTTTATTTAAAACATGCTGTTTCCTAACCTTGGTCTAAAAAGCTTTCCATCGGCAAAAGAGGCATTCATGTTCATTACATTGTTTTAGGACAACATAGTGATGAAAACTTCAACCAAGCCTGCTAGAGGTGCTCTTCTCTCTTAATAAACAACTTTTCCCTGACTATTTGTCCTCTTTACCCAATACTATATAGACTGATGCCCAAATCTACTGCATTTCTTCCTTTTTTAATTTTTCCAAATCTTTTGGGTTTCTAATACCATGACGGGAATCGACCCCATTCCTAAGTCAAAGTATGGTTAAAGTTCATGAAATTAGTAATGTTTCAATCTTTGATGTCAGCCAGAAGTGCTCTTTGCAGCACCCGCAATGTGCCAAGTAACAAATTCATATGGAGTTACATGTATTGGTAACATAGATATCTAAATACGATTGTAGATTCTTTTTTATAAGACACATGGCTCCTACTACTATTGAAACAGCCTGGGTATCTTTCTTCCACATTGTTCTCATTTCTGCCTGCAAATCCTGAACTTTATGACTTTGTGCCTCTCTGTACACAAGACACTGTAGTCAATGGGTGTAGCAAATTCAATGATCAGTGCTACTTCTGTTTTATTTTCATGGACCACTATATCTGGTTTTCTCACATCTATCTTTTGAACTGTTGGCATTTGAAGCCTCTGACAGTTTTTCTTCTGGAAGTATTTTTCTTTCCTCTAATTTTTCTCTTAATCTTTTTGTATATCTTGTGTCTGAAAATTCTGGGCTTTTTGCATAACAGTAACAATACATCATTTCTTTATCCTCAACAGTCCACTCTGTCATCTTTATGGCTCTTCTTTGACCATCAGCTTTTGTGATTTTTGTGTACTGCTACTTCCTTCTACAACGGGGGTGTCATCCTCCCCCTGGGCCTGGCCCGACTGCAGAAATGTTTCTGTATTTTGAGGATTCTGCACTGTCAATTTTTCCAGTCCTGGCACCAGTGCACCTACAAAGAGTGGGCACTTTTTTATCCTAGTTCTTGTATACCCAGCTTTTTTATTTTTGACCTACTTCTGTACACGATATATGCTATATAAAATACAATCTATACATCAGTGTCATCTTGGTGAGATTATGTGAAAAACAGCATTCACCTTGTGAAGGTACTCCCCAATTTCAGCAAAACTACTCTCCTTTGCTTGCTGACTTATCTCTCCATTCAGATCCTTCCTGTATGAATTTACCACTAGGTCCTGAGGATGTCTTATTCTTAATATCTACTTCATGAGTGCCTTAATTTCCTGTGAAGTTTAGCTTTATCTACTTCACTCATTCTACCAGTCAGTATCTTACTCCTACTTTAACCAAAATAGCACTTCATCCACCTATCATTATAACCACTGTGGAAGAAGGAAACGTAATTTTCTTAACCATGTTTTTTCCTAAATTATATCTAGCATAACTATTAATTCAGTCAATAACACATATCAATACAACTAGCAAGATCCTTAGAAGCCTATCCATGAATTCATCTGAAGTTATTTTTTAATTCCCTACCATTTTAATATGGATAACCTATAGTAGGCAGATCTACATGTTGCCTCTTTCCATAACAGACAAGGGTGCCACTCCAAGAATGAATTCATGCAGACTACATTTCAAATGAGTAAGAGAAATACTTTGTTTTATGTGGACAGGAAGACTATTCCAATGAAGTAGAATTTTCCGTGACACAAATCTATCCTTCTAATATGTTCTACTTATGTTGCAGAAGAAATTCAGATCTCTTGAGGAGGTGTTTATGCCACCACCGGACTTTCAGATGTGGATAAAATCTGACAGGGTAGGATCTGTTGAGGCTCGACTGCAAGGCAGAAGTCACCCTCAGCAACCTGTATGATACCGTGAATAGGAAGA
Source organism: Protopterus annectens (assembly GCF_019279795.1). Classification (NCBI taxonomy): domain Eukaryota; kingdom Metazoa; phylum Chordata; order Ceratodontiformes; family Protopteridae; genus Protopterus; species Protopterus annectens. The sequence goes on from NC_056741.1 coordinate 473,168,315, forward strand.
GTGCTTTGAGATGATTTGTTAAGAAAATTGTGTTTAGTCAAGCTGTATCAAGTATTTGGATAGGTGCGTGCCGAAAGGGGTATTACACTCAACAATTGATCTAATAAGTGCTGAATACACTGGAATGATCACATCTCTAATACTTGGATACCATACCCTTACTAATAAGCCACACAATGAAAAAAAAAAAGACTTTCTTACAGTACAGGGTACATGGTAATTAAAAGATACTTCACTGTCTACATAGGTTCCCAGGTCCCTGACTGCTGGTTCACTTTTCAGAGTTGTGTGGTCAATGTGACAGTTGCAGGGGACCCTGTGCTTCTGAAAGGTACTATTATAGATTTTTTTTGGTATTTAGTTTTAGTCCACGGTTTTGACAACTACTATTCATATGAGAAATGCCCTCTTAGGGATATTGTCATATGAAGAATTAATTATGGCACCTAGTTTACAGCCGTTGGCAAACTCCATGTGCTATAAGCTCGTAACACTGGCTTTGTCCTGCAAGAAGCAAATGCCACAGAGAATCAACCCAAGGACAGAGCCATGTTGTATACTGCTTCTGACAGGTCTTTTGGAGGAGATGCAGCCACCCATCCTAATTTCCTAGGTTCTATTTGTGAGTCAATTTGCTATCCATCAAATTAGACAGGGAATGACATTTAGATGGGAGAGTTTATTAAACATTCCTGAGTGTAGAATACTGTTGAATGCCTTACTGAAGTTTAGATATGTAGTATATACTGATTTTCCTCATTCTCAAGAAGTCAACTAGGTTGAGTAAGAGTGATGTACCCTTGACAAAAGCAAACTGGCCTGGGTCAATGATTTCCAGATTGCCTATATCCGTGTTTATTAATTCCATAATGATCCTTTCTATAGCCTTACAGATTAGGCTTGCCAGGCTTATAAGTCTGTAATACCTTGGACAGTGCTGCTGCAGACTTCCATTCGTCTGGCACATAGCCTGTTTGGAGGACGATACTGAATAACCTCTGTAGGGTTTTGACAGATCCTGTTTCAAGTTAACATATCAGAATGTCTACTGACTATCTGTCCCCATATGAGCAGTGTTCTTGGACTTGGACAGTGTCTTGAGGACATGTTCTTGGGAGATTTGGGGGACAGCATAGATGTGAGTAGGTGATCTGGAAATGTTGGTGAGAGAGAGGAGTTGAACTGAGCTAAATTTATTATCTATACATTAGTTATGCCCTCTGGGTCTGAGTAGGTGGTATCATTTATTATTAGCTCTGCGCACTGCTGGACATTGTTTTCTAAAATGGCTTTGTGGTTGTCTTTAGCCTGCATGGCTATTTTTAATCTCTACTAAGTTTAGCATGTAATCAATCAATCTAAACAATCTCAAACATGCCTACCATAATAAAGCAGATTCCAATCATATACCAACAAGAAGAAAGCAAAACACACCATTCCATTAAATCCAATCATATACCAACAAGAAGAAAGCAAAACACACCATTACATTAAACTTTCTACATTCCATGAACATATCCAAAACTAATTATCAGCCATCAGCAGTGCCTCTTCAGAATGACTATCACTTGTCTCTACTAGCTTGCTCTATGATCATCGATATATGGGGTAAAATAGTGATTAATTCTAACTGTTATGCAAAGCCAAACATTTATATTAAGAGAAAAAAATGTAACCAGTCATCACGGCAGTACGTATAAAACTTTAATAAAACTTTCAAAAATAAAACATAAAACAGATAAGCACTTTCACAATCTAAACTAGTTGCTTCTTCAGATCAATAATACACAAAAAAACACACTCAATAAATAGCTCAGTTCAAAATGCCACCTAAGACTATGCGATCTTAATAGCAGACTTAAAGGAACATATTCAATAAGTGCTTTCCCTCTATCACTCTGCAATTCCAAGATCCACTTTGCTTCAATACGTTCGGTCTTAGTTTTTACATCTCTTCCTCTAATAGACACATTAAAAAGTGTTCTAGGGCACTAAACCTAAAAATGTGATCATTACCAACAGCAGGAATATGTTTAATACAGCAGTTTTAGTATCTTGTCTAGTCACACTATACATATGTTCACTTAGTCAATCCTTCAACATTCAATTTGTTTTCCAAAGTAGAAACTATGACACACTGCACAAACTGAAACATATACCAAATTACTACTTTTGCAAATGCTTCAACTTTTAAACGTCAAGATGTATAAACTCACTCGCCTATTAACATATTGGCACATATCACAATCCCCACATGGATAAGTACAAACATTACTACAAGTACTAGTTATCTTAGAAATCGGTTTATAACAAAGCAGCCTTTTCAGAGACCTACTATTCATAAAACAAAATCTGGGTACTTCCCCCAGAACACTGTTATACCTCTTGTTACACATGACAACTTTCCAATGCTTCCTTACAATGTCACATATCGGATGAATATTGTTCGAGTAGTTAATACTCATTCTTAGGGTGCTCACATTCCCACTAGTAGGATTTTCCACTTTAGAATCATTACGTGAAAAATAAGGCCTTGCCCTACCATCCTCGTGAGAGGTCAACTCTTCTGCTGTCATAATCTCATGCCTACTATATCCCCTATTAACAAGTCCATCCGTGACATCATCAAATGATTGTTTCATATTTTCATCTCTAACATTCAACCTGGCACTCCTAAAGAATCATCCTTTAACCACATTCTTGGAGGGGGTGCATACTTTGTTTGTCAAGGGTACTCAACTTCTGACATGATTTCCTACATTATGTTCAGAAGGTGGGAGTGGCTATGGGTACGTGCCAATAGCTATGCAAATGTTGTTCTTGTATATTGTGAGCTCCTATATCTGTTTGATAGCACCAACTTCTTTAAGCAATATGTCTCATACTATGTGCGTTTTGTTGATTTGTTTTGGTCTGGACAGGTATGGTCACTCTTTTGCATTATTTTATTAATTGCTTACAACAAACAACTGCTTTTTATATTTTACTTTGAATTTCTCAGCAGCAAGTATTGAGTGTATGGAGTTTCTAGATGTACATGTGGTGAGGACCCAGACAGGTTTGGATATACAACTTTATAGAAAATTGAGAGCTTTGAGATCTCAGAAGTTCACACGTGTGGCTGTGTGCATGTGTGTAAGTCTGCATGCTTGTGCAGGCCCACTGTCACTGGAAAATGTTACAAATTGTCAATTGTTGGCACAGCAATGTTTTATTCTGCTCTTTTTTAAGACAAATTATACACAATCAATTTAGCTAAAATAGGCCTCAGCCAGTTTAGGAAAAGGCCAAGATGAAAAAAAGCACTCGTGATGTGAATGCTAATTGGTTGTGTTACAGTTTTTTTTTTTTTTTTTTACATTGCCTCCTGGACATTGGATTACACTGATCTGGCTTAGAAGTCATCAAGTAGATAAAGACTGTATCTGTAGCAAGTACGAATATGTCTGCTGATGAATAGCTTTTTTTTTTTGTAGTTTTTGTGATGTCTAGCTTTAAGACAAAATGTATTTCTACAAGATTCTTCTTGGAAGACAACTGTCCCAAACCTTGCTTTTTAAATTTCTTATACAAAATACAGTTCTCGGTGCACTTTGGCACAACTAAATTAAATTTTTGGTAGGAAGAGCTGATAAAGGGGTCACATTTCTGCCTCATACAACATAAACTGGACTAAAGTTCCATTGGGGTGTATCTGTCAGTCAAATGTTCTGTCCTTCAAAGCTTCAACGGCCAAAATAATTGTAGGTTCTCATAGCAAAAAGGAACAGAGGCCTCCTGAAGATGTCTGACAGCAAACACTAACAAGTAATCTTTGACAGGTGAAATATACCACCCAAACTTACAGGAAAAAGTTGGAAAAGCAAACTGGTGCAATAACATTGCCATCAAATGGACATGTGCTTATCCTTTGTATGCCTAAATAACCCCAGACAAATCTCAAGAAAATGTTATTTCCATAATACTGCAATGCTAAAAAAATATTTGGACAATTCAGTGTCCCATTTTCTATAAGTGATAGGTGCTGCAATAATTTCTTAGAAGAATGCTGTGTGCAAAAAAAAAAAAAAAGTAACACTGGAATGAAACTAACATAGATACTCTCTATAGCTGCTCCTGATACTCTGTTATACACTATTAAAACGAGTAATATACATTCCTCAATCTGATCTGTCCAATAAACGTAATATAAAAAGACATTCTACATTTATAATAGTAAAGCAGGATTATTGTGCACGTTCACTTCAACTATTAATTCGTCAGACTCCATTGGCACATCGTCTGTCAGTCCAATATATAGTTAGCAAATTTGCTTTTCTGAGGAAAACACCCAGGCAATCAACCAGGAAAATAAATATGACTGCTAGTCCATACTGGTACATAAATCTGTTTTCTGTGATAAATAACTATATCTTTAGCCAAACCTCATTTACTGGCCTTAATTTTTCCATAACAGACTTAAAAAGGATAAAAGTCATGGACATTCAGAACTGACATATAGCTGAAACACCTGATGTCCTTAAGGAGTCAGTTGCATATATCCCATGTTACCTCTAATGCAAGAGGTTTTAAGGAATCACACAGTGTAAGTGTAAGTCTAGCTTGGCTAGATTTTTCTTTTAGTGTTTACTGACTGATTTGTCTGTGTGACCTTGTTACTCATTGTTTTAGTTAAATATGAGGGAAATGGTAAACAGGTTAAATCAAACTGTTTATGATGGAATAAGAAACTAGACAAATTAAAAAGGAAAAAGAAAGTTTAGAAAATTTTTAAAAGTTCCCACAGTTTAAATAATAAGAGAAGGCATCAGAAATTAAAAAAGGTACTTTAAGAAAACAAGTGTAGCATAAAAAGAAAATCCAATAAATAATACAAAGCCTTTGCACAAACACTTGAGGAAATACAAAAAGTAATGGTTCTAATAGTAGTATTGTACTCAATGAGGTTTTGATTTCTGACCCAAAACAATTATCCATTATGTTTGTTGAAAAGTTTACAGAGGTTTCAAGAAACCATCAGAAAGATGAGGGACATCATGGTATAGAAATTCTAAAGGTAGTTAGGGCATTAAATACTATTAGGCCATACACTACATCTGTGCCAGATTACTTTAATGGTTGTTTTCTTGTAAAAGTAAAGGACAGAATAACTATTTGTCTTAAATATTTATTTCAAAGATCACTCTGTTCAGGTTTTGCCCCACCAACATGGAAAGAAGTGGTTATCATACCTATACTGAAAGGAAGTAATTTAACATTACTAGATAATTATCAGCTTAGTCATTTTACTTGCATAATATGTGTTTCATTTAGAAAAGGTAGTATGTGGTAGGATTACAGATGGAACAGGACATTATCTTGATGAAAATTAACAATGTTTTACTGTAACATGTTCTTGCCTATTGAATATGCTAAATTTTTATCAACCAGTTTCGGAAGCAGTAGGTCAAAGCTTGCCAGTCAATGCGGTGTATTTGATCTGGCAGGGGCATCTGATTCGGTACCTCGTGGAGGAATTACATGAGTAATGTCAAATCTCAATGTTAAATGACTGTCACCAAATGATTACAAAACTGTTTGGAAGGGAGAAGCTGTAGAGTTAGGGGACTGCAGTCCCTCTTCAACAAGGAAGCTTTTAACCCAGGGGTCCCCCTAGGGTCAGTGTTTGAGCCAAAGATGTTTGCAATACCTTTGTCAAATTTCTCAAAACAGAAGGCAGCATGGGTCTGTAAGTCTGCAGACAATACCAATCTGGGGGCAGTTACAAATATAAATGATCAAGCAATTTTACAGGGGTATCTGGATAAAAGTGAGGAATGGTTTAGGAAATACAGCAGAGTGTAATGTTAAATCTAAGTTTCCTCATTTTAGCAGTAATAATCACACACATCCATATGCTGCAGGTAGAACCTTAATTCCCATGAATTATAGGGTTATGGACCTTGGACCCACTGTTGATAGTTATTTCAGTTTTGAAGATCATTTACTGAAGGTTATAAGGAAAAATTATGCCACTGTTAAAGACATTCTGCACAGTATCTCAAGCACCTGGTACACTACAGTCCTACTGCTGTTGCACAAGACAGCAACGGGACCAAATAGTGAAAACTATTTGTTAGGTTGTGGATATATACCAAGGCAGATTTGAAGGATGGAACATATTCAAAGCTATTTTACTATACAAGTTATCAGACTAGGTTACAAAGATTGGGTTTGTTTACAATTAGTTGCTGTACGAGGTAATCTCATTTAAATTTTACATGCAAGAGCAATGATATAATGGCATCAACAATGGGAATACTGTTTAATAAATATTCCCAAACAACAAGCAACAATACTAAAATGAAGTTCCCAAATGTATCTGAGCTGCCTGTGGACATCGTTAGTATGAAGGATTATTTCTCCCTCATTTTTTGGTTCTGGAAAAAATACAGAGAGATAATTAGACTGATTCAAGGTAAGCTCTGTGACCAGTTTACACAAAAACAAGGATTTGTTCTCAAGGAAACCCTGTTCTTGTGAAAAATTGAGATGGTTTGCTTCACCATAAAAGTTTGCAAATGCAGATATCCTTCTTGCATAAGTCAGGGTGATCAGTATAACAGTCTTCCACATTAATAACCTCAAATCAGCCAGATGGACTAGTTCAAATGGAAGGAGAGTTAGCTTTTCAAACACAAAATTAAGATCCCAAGGAGAAGAATCCTGTTTAATAGATAAACAAATATGCAAAATCCCTTTCCAAAAACGATTGATATGAGGCAGGTAGAAAGGGAGGATCCAATGGCAGACAAGCAGAAATGGCCAACAGATGAACCCTGACAGATGAGTAAAGAAGACCAGAGAGCAACATTTCACACAAATAATCAAGAACACAAGTCATCCAAGCCTTAAAAGGGTCCTGGTTCTTGCAGTAGCACAAACTAGAAAATATTTTCAGTTACATATATGATTACTTAGCAGCAGGTTTTTTCAGCCACTTTAGTACCTGCTGTATTTTCACAGGAAAAAAGGGTCTAAAATGTATCAAAATTCTATCATCCGGACAGTCAACTGAAGAGAATTCAGTGTGGAGTGAATCGAAAAACTGTCTTATGTGAATAAATTCACTCTGTGGGGAAGTTTGACGCAATTGCCCTTGGCCAGTTCTAAAGAAAGGAGAACCCCTTTTGACTTTGCCAAGAAGAATCATCACTACAATCTTTGGGGAGTCCTTCTAAATCTTTAGATAAGCCCTGAAAATCAGCAGAAAGGGTGTTAAAGCAATAAAGGAGCATTCCTATCCATGTGAATGAGAAAGCATCTGTCTTCCAGGACTGTGTGCAAGGAATTCTGAAACAGAATTTGTTTATTTGTTTTGAAAGGAGACAATCAATTTAAGGTGTTCCCCTGAGCAGGATCAATTCCTGGAAGACCCCCAGGTGCAGCTTCCATTCAAGAGGGTTGTCATGGTCCTGTTTTATTTGTGTGTTACTTTATTTTGCTCTCACATAATGTATGAAGCTTAAAGAGGCTAAAAATTAGCTGAGTTACTACTTCCCAGTCTATCATAACCAGTCTGCAAAGAGGGTACAATCTGGGGGTCTATATTAAAAGACCGAAGAGGTGTTTCAGCAAACACCTCTTGGTTGACACGTAATGAGCAAATGCACTACAGAGCGAACACTCAAAACAGAGATTTCTTTCCATGGGAAAGAAATCTCTTGGCCTTCCCCGTGTGTTTGCCTCTTTCCTCACTGTAGTGCAATCTCGGAGTTGGTATATTTAGTTAGGGGGGTGTGGGGGACACGTTGGGGGGGGGCTTATATTTTAAAGTGTGTCTGTGTTTATGCTAGCAGTTTTTTTTCCCAGGGAAAGAAACCGCTGTTTTGAGCATTCGCGCTTTAGTGCGTTCGCTCATTACGTGTCGACCAAGAGGTGTTCACTGAAACACCTCTTTGGTCTTTTAATATAGACCCCGATCTGGTACTCATGATATTTTATGTACCACATCACTGTGGTGTTGTCTAATAACTCGCAAAAGATGATTCAAGGCATTTATTACTGCCATCATCTCTTTGACATTTTGTGCTTGCTTGCTTGTTTGCTCCACAAAGCTTGCTTGCACTTTCTCTTCTTTTGATGCAGCCCCCATGCAAAGTCTGAAGCATCTTTTGTGATAGACTGAACAGGAAACAGAAGGGGAATGGTCTACTCACCACAAAACTTACAATTCACTCTTGCAAAAGTCCAGAACCAGAATCTTTTAAGTCTAGCTTTACCATGAAGATTAGTAAGAAAATAAGAGGTAACATGGCTTGAAGGGAAAACATTTTCAACTTTGTGACTTCGCCAAAAAGATTAAAAAATTAGAAGTCTAGCACAAGCCTCCAAGTCTTTTCTTTCTTTGGTACCAGAAAGGTGCTTGAATAAACCCCTTTGCACATCTGGATGGAGGGCACTGGTTCTATGATGCCTTTTGATAACAAGTGCCCCTGAAAAGGAGGTAGGGAGTCCTATTACTACCAGCTGTACTTCTTCTGAATGACTTCTAGAACCCATCTGTCGAAAATAATCTGGTGACACAGACGAAGAAGATGTAGACTCAGAGAGGGAAAGATTTCCAGAGTGGGGGTGAGGAGCATGAAGGGGCAAATAGTCACTCTGACTTTTTGGACTCTCCTTGATTTTGACAGGTTTCTCTTTTGGATCTCCCTTGCCACTGCTTTTTAAAATCCTGTTTGTTGGCACCTTGCTGCTTAAACTGCTTTTTGAGAAAGGGAGATGAGGTGGAAGGAAAGTATTTATTTGATTTACAAAGGAAGGTTTGAAAATTTGGTACACCCCTTGAATCAACATTCCTTTCTCACCAAATCTCTTTAGTAACTCAGTTGCAGAGGGCCCAAAGAGAACTTTCTTATCCAAGGACAATTTAACATCTCAGTTTTAACATCTTCTGATAAGCTTTAAGGATATAACCAAGTAAATCTTCTCATGACTGATCCAGATGCAGCAGCTCTGGAGGCAACAGCAGCAGCATCATAACAACATTAAAGTATGTTTGATTATATGAGAAGTACATAAAAGGAGGCATTCAAAGCATACTTCCTTTCAGAAGAAGGAAGGTTAGCAGTTAACTTTTTCATGTTCTCAAAAGACAGAGGCAAAAACTTTAACGTGATTGTGGCATTTTAAAACTGTGAATGTTAAACGTGTCAGAAGAATAAACTTTCTTTCCAATCAAATCCTTGTCAGAGGGATCAGGGTTAGCATCAGCAAACTATTTGGCTGAAGAACTGTAAGATAAGGAAATCACTATAGGGTGTGTTCTAGGGTTAGAAAACAGATTTGTGAATCTGCGGTTCCACTTTTCAGAGCAGGAGGCTGAATGTCAGGTAAACTGCAAGCTGGGAGAAAAACATCCTCTAGAGCAGATGAAATACTAGGGGCATCTGCAGGCTGTAGAATATCTATCTGTAACAAATCAGAACACTTCTGCTGGGAAATAGGGATTTCATTTTCTTCCCAATGAAACATCTCTTATTTTTAGATAATGTATTAGAAAAAAAGACAGGTCTTATGGGAGAAAATCTGAAGCATCACTTTTCTAAGCATCAGAATCTTTAGTCTGAGAAGAAAAAGCTGAAAAAAAACAAACATTCTCCCTTCAATCCCTGCTCTTCTGACTGAAAATCAGTGTCAGAAAGAGACGGAACTTCATTTTCTTTCAGAAGAGGAGTTAAAAGCAGAAACTCCCAACAA